>NC_056728.1:895685677-895985677 GCF_019279795.1 Protopterus annectens | reverse complement strand
CCAAGGTCCTGGGTTCGAGACTGACAGGGGTATTTTATTTTGCTGATGAGCAGACTACAGGCCTTGTCATACAGAGTAACTAAGGCACTTTTAAGCAGTTGTAAGCAGGTTTGCACGAGTTTGCATGATGCTTAGCTACGTTTATCTATGCTTAGCTAAGTGCACACAAGTGCACACCCGCTGACTACTGCTTAAAAGTGCTTACTCCCGTTAACACCTGCGCTATTTTCTTTTAAAGAAAAGAAAATGGGGAAATAGGAAAGTGGTGAAAAAGGGGGCACAAAGAGGGTAGGACAGTAGGAAAACAAGCTCGGGATGTGCAAGAAGGATGTAGGGAAGGCCCATAGCTGCCCAATTCTTTACCAGCAACAGCTGTGCATATGTTAGAAATTTAGAGTGACATTTGACACCTTTCACCCCTGAGAGAAGGATGAGGACAACAAAATATGTTGTACATCCAACTGTAATTTTCAGTTTACATGTCCAGCAGACATGTATGCGAAATGGGCAGCTATGTATGGGGTGTAATTTTTTTGTGGGAACAGAGTGCCCTTTTTTTATTTTTTTTTTTCAGGTGAGAGTGGAATGTGAGGTACAGGAAGTAGATATATTTGGGGAGGTAGGTTGGGGAGGTTAACAGACAAGACAAACAAGATGCATACAGGGACGGAGTATGACACATGTGGGAGTAAACACAATTGACGGGGACGGATGTTTGGATATCGCAAGCCCATGAGCCCACAGATGGCAACAGTGGCAGTTACCACTGTGCCTTCACAGCCCAGGCCGTGGCTGTGCTGGGGGCTGGATAGGAAGGGCAGGCACACCCATGAGTTGTGCCACTCTCGCCTCAAGCTGGCATAGGGGATCAGTCACTGAACGCCTGATCTCACTAAGCACCACAGACCATACCCTATGGAGGGTGAGTGGAGGCTCTCCTCCAGCCATGCTTGCAGAGGGGGGACGAGCCCCATCCCCTGCAGCGCTTCCACCCAAAGGTGGCACAGGGCCACTGGAGGAGGAAGTCCCAGCCTGGGCACTGGTGCCAGGTGCACTCGCCAGCTGAGGTGGGAGAGGTGGGTCCACTGGAACCCGCCTTCCCTGTTGTCCTATATTTAGCAGTATTTTATGGTATTTTGGGTTAGTAACAAAGAACACCATTCAAAATTAGTTGTAACAGCATGCATCAGTATTCCCATTAACCAAACACACATGAATTCCGAACATTGAGCAGCAAGCATAACACATGCAGATTTAGAACAACAGTGGACATTCCAACAGCATGCAGGGTTGATTGGTGGCAACAGGCCATCAGGTTTGGATATGTGAACAGGGCACATGCATCAACGTACATGCAGATATGTATAAACCAACAGGACAAATGTCCATGGGAATTAATTGTGAATACACATACCCAGTTTGGTGTGGAATGGCATAATTTGTGAAAATAGGATAGGGTGGAGAAATATTACATTAACAACTACCTATACATATACTGTACATTCCTAGTAGATGCAGATATATATCCCCTACATGTAGTAGTACAGTTTCCTGTATGTAACCTTAGGAATGTTGGTGATGGGGATGTTACTGCTACATTAATATACATTCCATTTTTATTAATATATGTTCATATCTGGCTGTGTTCAGGTAAAGCAACTGTGGATGTTCAGTATTTCATACAACCATACTATCTCCATAATGCAAGGGCACAGCAACATATCCAAATTGTGGGACGGACACAGTCCAGGTTCTGTACTTTATTAAAGACATTTCACTCTTTGGTTGTGGCTGTCTCATTCATTTCATTATGTAGTGAATGCAGTATACCTTTATTCCAGACTTATTACAGCTTTCTTGGTAGCTTCAAACTGTCTTTCTCACACTCTCTCACTTATTTTATATTTATATTTCAGGATAGTACTTAATTCTAGGCTTTATTAACATTTATTACTGGGTTACAACAATCCTTTCCAGTTGACTCACATATTTCATACGGCAGAATTTACAAGGATGTATTCGACACTTGTCTATCCTTTGTTGATTGATTACAACACTCATTTTCAGGCTGAAGCAGTTATCTGATATTACAATACAGGTGGAAACTCTATTTGAGACTTGTTTAATCTTTATTACTGGATTGCAATACTCTTTTCCAGGCTGCATCACTTATCTAATCTTACAATACTAGCAGAATCTTTCTTCTAGGCTTATTTCACTTTTATTACTGGGTTACAACACTGAACTCTTTTACCAGCTGTCCCACTTATATTTTATAACAATACCAGCAGAATAATTACTAACCTGCCTGGTGGCGCAAACTCGCCAGCCTATCAGCATAGGCTTGCCGATTCGTGGAATGAACACCTGCGGCTGTAATATAAATGAAGGAATATTGTAACATACCTATCCATACTATAGGCTAGGATAGCATTTCTTACATACTTAATTACATGGATACTTACTCAGTAGTGGGGCATTGTGCATTTGGCGGGCCTCCTGGATCCATTGGTTCAGTTGGTCCTCCTTTTGTCGCTTCAGGTCTGCATGGTGGTGATGGACCTGTTCACCAGTCCTCGGAATGCCTGTGGCACTGGTGAGATCATGTGCCAACCGGTTCCACGCCTCTGCCTTATACGCTCCCCATTGAACCTGGCCCTGCATGAGTTGCACTTCATGATCATGGACTAGGAGCCAAACCATATATTTTGACTCCTCAACACCCAAACTTTGTGCTCTAAAGCGATTTCCCTCTCCTGCACCTGCCATCCTGACTGCAAATGGGTACCACAATCAGTTATGGTGTGTATTCCCGCCTATGGGGCTTATATATGCCGGTTTTCCCGCACTTATCTGTGATTGGCCATTTTGGATATTTATCTGCTTACAGCAAACCTGCTTTGTCATGGTTATATTTTCATTCATTCCTATATGTATGGTAATACTGTATTTCTCAGTACAACTGTCATGGCTTAGTGGTTCAGTACTTTGACTATGGTGCACAGTATTCCGGGTTTGATCCTTGCCATTGCTTTTTTATTTTACTACTGTCTAGACAGGCTAGTAGGTGTGTCCGTGTAAAGGTGACTTTGCTACAGCTTGCCCAACGTTGCCCAATGGTAAGCTGGTTGGCGCGCTGCTGAGCTCCGCGCAAACGGCTTACGCTGGGTAACACATTATTTAGCCATAAGCACTCATATTAAGCTTGTTAAAGTGCTGCTCAGCTACGGACACTCATATTAAGCTTGTTAAAGTGCCGCTCAGCTACAGGCACTCATATTACGCTTGTTAAAGCTCTGCTCAGCTACGGGCACTCATATTAAGCTTGTTAAAGCGCTGCTCAGCTATGGGCACTTATATTAAGCTTGTTAAAGCGCTGCTAAGCTACGGGCAATTATGATCCTTTTTATATATCCATCATATAGGTTTTGTTCAAAAATACATGGGCCATTTCATTACATTTTACTTAAATTACATTTATATATATTGGGGAATTGTTTCATACTTATTTAAAGAAAAATGGAGGGGGATGTTGTGGGGCTCGAACTGTGACTACCTATTCTTTGGGCGACGTCTCTACCGCTACGCTCTTGCTACTTCGCTTAATTTGCATATGTAGATCTTATATGCTTTTCAATATCATATCTGCTAACTGTGCTTGAGCGAAGGGCATACCCGCACAAACAAGCGCAAATGCAAGCAAACATTTTGGAAATTATAAAAAAAAAAGGAGACTGATGTTTATACATTTAACATATTTTCAGTAGAGTTTATTTAGTCTGTGGGGATGTGTGGTGTTGTATTCCTTGACATTTCAGCGGACTCGCTCGTGGGTGTTTACTTTCAGGACTCTGACTTTTCTGGGGGCGTGTCCCTTTGCTGTACTCGGCAATCGGACACACCCCCTACTTTCCTACATGGACTGTGTTAGATTTGGGTATGATTCAGCATGCCCTCATGAATATGCATGGCATGCTGACGTCATACCATTCAACTGCAGCCTCCGAGTAAGACATATTAAGTCTTACATGGAGGTTTCGTGAATCCGGCCCAGTATGTATTTAACCTTCAATGTCCTCACGATTCAACTTTCAAATAAATGAAGTCTTTTGTGACTTGATTTGCTACTTAAACAACTGTAATTTAATTGTGTGTCTCTAAATGCAAAAACTGTACATGTTATAGTTTATGTATTAATACTAATTATATTCCTAATCCAAATAAAAATCTTAGAAAACTGACAAAACCAGAAGTGTTGACCAAAAATCAACCTAGAGGGTAGTGAAAAAAAACATCCTTGGCCTTTTAAAGGGATTTCACAATACTCAGTTTCATCTCATAGTAATCTAAAGGATACTTTATCCATCTCAGGAAATGTTTTGTAGATTAGATAAAAAATGTGCTTACAGTGAAATTCCGTTGAAAGGCTTAATGTGTTTGTCATCACCTTTTTGGCAACTTATTTAGATTTTGCCTATTTTTTAATAACCGTAATTTATCTTGTTGCATCTTATAAAAATGATGACGGGCTTGTGAGGGACAGTTTTCTGAAGACAATGAGGGATATCATCAGAATTAGTGATAGAGTCATGGCAATCACACTCCAGTGTAAAGACAGGTGAGTATTCGTAATCTCTGTTTGTGCCCCTGAGTAGGGTTATGATTGCAATGAAAAAATGGATTCAGGCAGCAGTTGTAGCACTTACTAGAAAAAAAAAGAATAACATGAGTCTGTGTTGATACTGGAGGACCTAAACTTTCACATCAGGACATATAGATCAGAATGTGAAGATTGATTGGGGCCACATGGCTGAGATAATAGAAATAAAGAAGGAAAGATTATTCTGGACTTCTGGCAAATGGCTTAATGGCAGCCGTTGTGGTGGTGTTGAGTGATGGCTATGTCCCTTGTGACTTGGGTTATATTAGCAGTTTGGGAGACTGATGGAGTGGCAGGGAGGGATATTGCCATCTTAGAGGAGAATGCAGTGATGTGGTGTCTTCTGTAATGATCCCTGGTGGAGGCCAGGGATGTTATATGACAGGAGGTATGGTTAAATGAGAAAGCAGAGAGTGGACATAGCTGAACTGCTGCCTCAGGCAGGGAAATACACAGCAACATCCCCTTTGCAGCTCCACACCTCGAACAAAACCATGGGTACCAGGACAGAAGGGAGCAAGGGACATGGTTAAGTGATACGAAAGAAAACTCTGCTGGCTGAATGATGGCACTGAACCCCCCCTCTCCAGAATGTCTAAAGATCCACTCTGACTGGGGCAAAAATTGGTAAAAGACAAGGGGTGAATTGTAGCAGCTGATACTGGCTGCTGATGGGCATGGGGTACTGGCATGGCTGTGAAGATGAGGAAGGGGACTCCAAAATGGCTTAACAGTGGCCAATACATGATTCACTAAGACAGACAGTCACAAGATCATTCATGGAACTGGGCAACATGAAACTCAGGTAGACTTTCTCTTTATAAGGAAAGGGATTGGGATAGAATCAAAAAATACAAAGTCTTCCCCATTGAAACAGTTGGCCCTCAGCATAAACACCTGGTGGCCACAATCGATGGAAGTTCACAAGAGTGAAAACACAGGAGTTCAAGGAACTATTCAGGGTTCTAGCACCTCCGAAAGATGAAAAGAGAAGAAAAGATATGTGAAACTAAAGAAGAGTGTCAGTGTCTCAAATCAGCATGTGTAAATGCCACAGAACAGATATGGATATGTGGCAGAGCCAAGTATGGAAATAATGTATGTAAGGAAAGCTGGTGGTGAAATGCGGAAGTCTGGGAAGTTAGCAAAAGAAAGAAGTAGAGCAGGAAAAGGTGGGAGATAGAAAAGATGGACAAGGCTATAAAGGTATACTACTTCCTAACATAGAAACTAAGCAATAGCAAAGCAAAAGGCATCAGAGATGCTCTAGCAGCTTCTGGAAGGTGACCTAGCAAATGGCACAAAGAAAGTCTGTACCAAGTTGGAAAGCAAAGACAAAAAGATAAAGAAGATATTCATCAGACACAATTCAGCAACAATCTTCTCACCAGTCCACAGGACATGAAAGGCAAATGGAAGGAGTACTTCCAACAGTGTCTGTATGAAGAAAAGCTTTCAGAAGTCTTAGTGCCCCTTAGGCAGCCTAAGATGGAAGAGGAAGACGAGCCCACCCTATCAGAAGTAAGAACAGAACTAAGGAAAAAAGGCAGATTTAAAGAGTTTGTTACTACTATCATCTGAAATTCCACTGAGACAAAGGCATTTTGTCACAAGACATTTATTTTTTAGGACAGAATTTGACAGTTACTGAAATTACACATAATACAACCATGCAAATCTAGCTCTAACTCATTTGTAATGGGGCAGACTACAGACATCAACTTAAGTACATGAAACAAGCACTGGCTAGCTCTTCCTCCTTTATAATATTTTCTATCATAATTAATATTATTAAAATAACAGAAGAATAATACAGTCATAACTCAGAAACGTCTAAGACTTACATTTCAGCATATGTTCCACATTCACTGCAGAACTTGTAATAAAAATAAGAACAAAATACAATGACATATTATCCAAGTTCTGTTTCTTTTAGGCAATCAATGTTCCATAATATTCCTTTTTATAACAAGGCAGAGCTATGCCTTAGATCTAAACTTGCAACATACAACTGCCTTAATCATGTCTCACAGAATACAAACATATTTTCTGGTCTACCTTAACTATAACTAATTCTGAAATACAAAAATCCATTTTGGCAGTTTCTCTAACAGTTACATTTTAGTATTTCCATATATCTTAACATCGGGAAAAGCAGTAGGCTTAGATAAGGTCACAGTAGACATGATCAAGATGTTAGGAGAGTAAGAGAAGAAAAAAACATGGACAGAATGCCGTGTCCCAGATGACTGCAGAATAAGCATTCTACTACCAGTGTACAAGAACAAACAGGATGTTCACAACTGTGAGCAGTAAAGGGCAAATCAAACTTCTGTCACACTGCATGAAAATACTGGAAAAGGTTGATAAATATACAGGGTAGACAAATGTAATATGAGAAATGAGGAGTTTGCATGCAGGTCAGGATGCAGTACAACAGACCCAATGTTTTCAGTGATACACATGTGACAATAGGAGGTCCTATGGCCAGCCATGCCAGGGAGAATTACGGCAGTGGATGTATGGTTTGTGCCAGCATGGCTAGCTGGAATTTTTTAAGTAATCATATGTCATTTGTATATCAAGCTGAGTTGTACATATGCTTGTGCTCAAAATGTATTTGTGAGCTTTGCTTGTGTTAATTGTGTTAAAATGTATCAACAGTGCACATAGAGAAATGTACATAGATTATAGTATCTGAATTAAATGTATATGTTTTAATAGAGGACATTGGCACAGTAGCAGTTAACCAGCTGGTGTATTTTAAGAAAAAGAAGGGAAATGTAAATGAGCTGTTAAATCTTTGAACAGCACCCCGCAGTGGTGAGTAGTCCCAGAGATGGTAGGTCTGGGAGCAGCCATTATTTGTTAGCTTTTCTAAAGAAAGGGGGGCGTGTTGCAAATGTTTCTGGCTTTTAGGCATTGCCATAAAAGCTCAAAATGTGTATTGTAGCAGCCTGCTAAAGTCTTGTCTCAAACTTCAAAAGGAGATACTGTGAGAACCTAGAGTCAGGTGAACAGATGAGGTCATTCTGCAAGTCATCTTGAATATTATATTTTACAAGGAGTAATCTCAGAATATATAGTATTCTGTTTGGAAGCCTGAATAGCCAGACTGCTCACATATTTCATCTTGCCTTGCCCAAGTAAGTTACTGGGGAGCAGTAAAATTCTCTTAGATTCAGTAAGGAATATAGCGAAGCTTAGTTTAGATGGGAAACCAACATTTCATCCCTGGTTTGGCACCTATGTCTCTGATGCAAACAGGTAACCTGAAAATGGTTCATCTCCCAGGCCTATGCTTATGCTTATCAAGGGTATCAGAACTCGTAAGAGATTTGGGATGCATGGCTAGACTTAAAAAGGCCCTTGTGGTCGTTAGCCTAGTAAACACCTAAGAACCTATGAACCTATAAGATATTGTTTTTCTTTATTTGTCTGAATCTGTCCTTCAATGTTTTTTTTCAATATTTCCTGTGATCTGAATTCTGTGGTTTACCATGAATATATATTCAGTATTTTCATGTTCTTTTATTATTTATTATTAAATACATTTAAAAGTTTTATTGTGGCTGGTTCTTGTAGAGAGTATCTAACAACTGAGAGTACTTATATTTATTTGGTGACACTGTGTGGGCCACTCCAGAAGGCCTAACCATCTTGGTGAACTACTACCATTTGTATTAGTATCAATACTGCACAGTATAATTGGACACCCTTTGCTAAGGGCCTTAGAGTAGCTGATTGTGAAGACATATCTTGTGGTAGTGGTAACTACCTTATAGATTGGGCAGAAGGGGCATAGCTAGTAGATTTGTGCCAGTTTTTCCTAGGTGTGTGTGTGTGTGTGTGTGTGTGTGTGTGTGTGTGTGTGTGTGTGTGTGTGTGTGTGTGTGTGTGTGTGTCTGTATCAAATCTCTCAAAGTTTGTGTGGGTCAGCTACTTTGGTCAGGGATGCAATTACACTGGGTTTACAGAGAGGGTGCTGGAGGACTTGGCTTGGACACTCAGCTGATGAACTAACACTACACCTGTACCAGTGGGGAGTCTTATTGGGGATCTGGAGGAAGACAGATATAGAGGCATCCAGACCCCAAGTTGAGTGTGTTTCCTGTGTGCTCTTAAAGGAAACTGTACTTGATTCAGAGAGGTCTGCATCTGGAAATACTGAGGGTATCCATTTGTATTCCAAGTGCACGTCTTTTAACAGTGTCAGAGGTGAAGATTCGGGCTCCTTGAGTACTGACCAGTATGGGGATGACACATAGTGGTGCCCATCACATATTGGTAGCAGTGGTGGGCATCACAACACATAGTGAAGAAGAAGCTACAGAAGAGTAAGTAGTCCAATTAAGCATTCCTAAAATTGGAGAAAGCATATGACAAGATCCCAAAAAAGCTGATCTGGACAGTCCCGAGATGGTGTGAAGTCCAGAAAATATCGGTAGAATTAGAGCAGGTGATGTACAGTGATCTAATGACACAAGTAAGGACAATGTTTGGAATCACTGAGGGGTTCTCAGTGGGTGTGCATTAGGGTTTAGCTCTTAACCCACTGCTGTTCATACTGGTGAAGGACTACATTAGTAAACAAGTCAGAGGGGACAAATCAACAAAGCTGCTGTATGCAGACAATGTGGCATTACAAGTAGACTCTGAATATAATAATGGAAAGGAATGAAAAACTGAAGCTGAAGGCTCATGGGATGAATCTGAGTACAGACAACAGTTGTCATGGCAGCAAATGGGGGAATCAGAAGAGAATGAATATTGGGATAGAAGGGAAATAATTGAACAGGTTAACAGCTTCAAGCATTGTTGGGGGGGGTGAGAAGAAGGGAAGCCTGAATCTTAGCCTAGATAGCACCAAATGCAAGCCAAACACTTTAACATTAAAATACTTTACTTATTCTAAGCTATTTCTGAAGACTGATATTGTATTTACAAATGTATTGCATTTTATTCTGCATTTCATCGCTGTAAACTGTATTTGCGTTCCCTTATCTGTTGCTGGTGTGCTTTGAAATCACCTTAAATTGTGCATTCCTTGTTGTTATCTTGTTTGTCTTAGCATCACCTTGTAAATACTTGTAGCTAGTTGTTTGATTTGTTTCTGGTACCATTTCACTTTTGGCTAACTAAAGTGTGTTTTACATGAAGAAGACTGAGACTGCAATTCTAGTGGCAGTAGAAAGGTATACTGCTCTATTTGAATTAGGAAACACACTGGGAGGCTTAATGTGAGATTGATCATTGTCAAGAGAGGTTTTTAGTTGGCTTAGCCACTTTTTCTTTGAGTCTATAAATTTTGCTGCTTGTCACACAGTGCCATTTAGCACTTGTATTGGAACAGACACTTAGAAATACATTTTCCCTACAAAGCTTTCCCTGTAACCTAGTCAGCTGTGCAAATAACAACTAGTTTGTGAGCTGAGGAGCACTAATCCATGAATTAAAACATACATAGTCTAGCTGTAGTTTCTAACCTCACATCACACAAGGTAGCCTGCTGTAAACCCCTGATGGACCATGAGACAACCCATCAATGAACCAGTAATCAAGAAACCTCAATCCTCACCATTGGCAACAGTGAGGGATATTCACTGAGAGGATAACAGGTACAGACACAGTATTTCCAGATGCAGCTCTCTGCATCAAGTGCAATTTCCCTTAAGAGCACACAGAGACCACAGTCATTCTGGAGCTGGTTTCTCCCTCTTCCTCCAGATCTCCAATAAGACTGCCCACTGACACAGCTATAGAGTGGAGATCTCAGCTGAGTGACCAAGCCAAGAACATCAGAACCCTCTCTGTCCAACCAATGCTTCTTGTCCCTGCCCAAGTAGCTTACACATGCACACACACACACACACACACACACACACACACACACACACACACACACACACACACACACACACACACCTGGGAAAAGCTGGCACAGGTTTACTAGCTATTCCCCCTTCTGTCCTGATTATAAGATATTTTTCACTGCCACCAGTCACTCCTTATCAGCTACTTTAAGGCCCTTAACAAAGGTTAACTAATCTTACTGTGTAATATTAAAAGTAATACAAATGGTAGTTTGACCAAGAGCAAGGCTATTAGTAGTGGCCCACACAGTGTCAACAAATAAATATGCAAGTACTCTAAAAACTTAAATATCTCTACACAGATTAGCCACAATGAAAGGTTTAAATATATTTAATAATAAATAATAAATGTACAAGAAAATACTAAATATATATTCACAGTGATATCAGAGTTCAAAACCACAGGAAATATTTAAAATAACATTGCAGTACAGGCTCACACAAATAAAGAAAAGCATCTAAACTAACCTTTACTATATTCCTGACTGTATCTAAGTAAAATTATACTGTTCCCTAGAAACTTACTTCATTAGAGCAAAGTAGATGTTGTGGTGAATGGTTCTTAATGTTGTTGTCAGGTCCAAGACAGAGTGCCCTGTCTCTCTAAGAGACTTCTAAAAATAATATCTAAAATATTACTGTTTGGATTGTTTTATGAATGACATTATTTCTGATCATCTGACTTCTAGTTCCCAACCACTTTTGGCATCTACTATGGTGCGCAGTATCCTTAAGATAGGAGAGCATGGATCACAGACTGTGCTCCGTGGCAGGGCTAGCCACTCAACGGTGTAAAATATGACTCTAGGTGATTCAGTCATGTTGACTAATGTTGCCAAAATGGGCATGTGTAGTTACCGGTGATAAGTGGGTTGAGGACCCAGCCTATTCTGACCTATGCCAGGGACCCTTGCTAACGGTGGAAGGGGAGCAACCTAGGTTTGTAACCCAGTGGGCTAGGTGTTTAAAAAATATGCTAGAAGCAGACGACAAAGATTCTGATTTTTTAAGTCAGAAGAAGTGTGGTACTTTCAAATGTGGAAGTTGTAGTCAGTGTTCTTGACGGCTTGATACTGACATAGTTACTGTTAATAGGATTAACATAAAAAGCTCATTTTTCTTTAATTGCAAGACAGTGGGCATAGTATACTTAGCATTGTGTCAAAAATGCCCAAGCTTTTAAAGGTAAAATTGTCCACCAGTTTAGAAAGAGGATATACGAGCATTTAAATGACATAAAGAATAAAAAGCTAGTAGCTCTGTCTATTGTCATTTGATGAATTTTCCTGACCACAAATTTTTATTTGTGGGATTAGACACAGTTTACAAGCAATACTGGGGGGACCTTGGGGTGACCTGATTGAGTATAAGGAGTTACCCTGGCAACTAAGGTTGAATGCCACAGTTCCTCCTGGGTTGAACTAGTCCATTTCAATAGCTAGTGTGCTAAAGCTTAGGTCCTATCATGTTTAAATGTGATATTTTGATAACATAAATTTTGCTATTTATATATGTACATAGTTTGTTTATTTTAACAGTGTGTAGATATTTAAATTCTAGATATTAACCTATATTGACATATTTATTTATCACTGTTGGCATTTAGATTGTGTTTTGTATTTAAATAAACAATTCTTAATCGAGTTTTTGAAGTGTTAATTAGGGTAGGTGATTTATTAATTGATTAAGTATTCAGGTATTTAAACTGAACTTTTTTCAGTTGTAACTTGGATTCTGAAGAAGTTGTGATACAAACTTATAAAAGTGCTCAATCTGTTTGTTGTTGTTGGTCAATAAAGTGGACATTGGTAGTATTTTCCATTTTTTTTTGCTGCTTCCTACAGAGAATTTGACTTATGTGTTGGTTATTGGTTCGGTGTGTTCAACAATGACCAAAGCTCCAATGTAAAAAACGCTTCAAATCGTAACTTAAAGATTATGCTGCTAAATGCTAGGAGCCTAAACACGAAGCTACACTCACTGGAAGCCTTCTTAACCCTGGAGGATGCTGACATCTGTGCAGTCAGTGAAACCTGGTTCAAGGCTTTGGAGAGCACCCCAGTCTTACCAGGCTACTCTGCCTACCATGCATTTAGACCCCAATTAGCTGGCTATAAAGCTAGAGGTGGAGGATTATCTGTATACATTAAAGATCCTCATACCTCCATGCTGGTCAAACAGTATGATGCACAAGACACTACAAGTGCAACTAACTGTGGACAAACCACTTATCCACGTCTTAGACAGCTAAAGGCCCCATACATGAGTCGTAATACCCACTCCACCTATCTGGATCTACTTGACTCCATCAAGATTCAACCCAACACTCTGGTCCTGGGTGACTTTAACTATCCTGCCATAGATTGGGAGAACTACTCATCCCAGAATGCTCTCGCACAAAGATTTCTTGACTTTATCAACTCTAACGCCTTACACCAGCTGGTCAGCTCCCCCACAAGGGGCAATAGCATCTTGGATCTGGTACTGACAAACATGAGTGATCAGTGCAGTACCCCTGTAGCTTCACCTTCCCTGGTAAGATATGACCACAGGGCACCACCCCCAACTCCCCCCACACCTGTGACCAGACAAAAAAATTCTCCAAAGCTGATTACAACCTCCTGCAGACAGGAATAAATGGCTTTGTTGCTCCTACCCCAACTGAGAAACTGATCACCTATGCAGAGAACTACACCAAGGCTCTGTACAAGCACATATACAGCTGCATGGACTCAGCAATACTAGAAAAAAAAAATCGTGCTTCTCTAGGAAGAGCAAACTTCTTTCACCTGCCACAAAAAAAAAATTGTTAAGTAGCCTTCGCCAACACAGCAGGATGGTAATTTGCCTTAACTGCAGGTGGGTGACATCGCTGTGGGCAAAGATGGCTTCTCAAACCACTCTTCATTTTCTTTGGTTCTTTGGTTCCCTCTGGTGTAGTCCATAAAGCCACCATGGACAATGGGCCAGACATACCCTCTGTGGATGTTGATGTCCCATTACCAGCAAGGGAGAGCTACTCTTGTTGGTCTTGGGAGAAGGGGCAGGGATAGTGTCCTTGCTTAGAATGCTGTGCTCATCCATGGGGAAGTTGTTACTGACAATTCTTGGTCTATTTCTTTAGGAATTCCTGTCAAAAAGAAACAAACTAATCATGTGTTTTCTTCTGTGTCAGTTTCTCTGTACAGGAATAATTTATTAAGCTTGACTCATGGACTTGTGAAGGCTGTTGACCCTGCCTATAAAGCTGTTTCTGGTAAGAGAAAAGGGATTCCTCTTTCCTTGAAGAGGTTCAGAAGACTAGACCTATATGGGGAAATGTGAAGGGACATATGCAGTTTTTTCTCCTCAGGTTTCTGATTCAAGTGCTGTGGACAGTGTGGTATCTGATTCTCTCCATGAAAGATTCTCTTTCTCTGAGACTATTTCCCCGATGAAGCAATGTACGAAGAAGATATTTTAATTTGTTACAAC
This sequence comes from Protopterus annectens, assembly GCF_019279795.1. Classification (NCBI taxonomy): domain Eukaryota; kingdom Metazoa; phylum Chordata; order Ceratodontiformes; family Protopteridae; genus Protopterus; species Protopterus annectens. Next base: position 895,971,670 of record NC_056728.1, on the reverse strand, counting down.
TGGAATTTCAGGAATCTTCTCCTATCCCTGGAGTTTTATCAGCTTTGGAGAATGTTTTTGTCACAGTCTGCAGTTTCCCTGATAGTTAACCCACTGCTCTTAAAATAACAGATAGATTATATGAAGTTTTGTAATCCTTTAAGTTTTTATACACTAATCCCAGACATGACCCAGCAGGTATTACTCTAGTGAATCCAGCTGCTGCTAAACATTTTGTTAATTCTAATCCCTCTCTTTCTGAAAATTTGGGAATAAGTTTAAGCCTCTGCACCTTCAGTTATTTTTAGAATAATAAATTGTTAGGCTCATATGTTATAGTTTATCCTGGCTAATTGTGAAAGTATGAGGAATGTTCTGGCAGCCTCTTGTGAGGAGAAATCTGCTTTATGTAATTTGGCTTATTCTGTTTCCCAATTTACTACCCATTATTTAAAATGTGTCTATGATTCTATGGATACTACTGGAACTATTTTGAGGGGGTCTGCCTGGCTGCATTCTCAGTACCTCCTTAAGGATGTCAGGAATGAAATATTGAATTCTTCCCTGGAAAAAGATCTAGTTTTTGGACCTACTTCTGCAGAGATAATCAAAACGTGTGAAGAGAATGGAAGCTGTTTAAGGGAATCTCTTATTTTTCATCTCTCCTTCTCCATGTTTTCCAGTGGGTTTTCTGTTTCCTTGTCTAACTTTAGCAAAAAGCAAAATAAACAGTCCCAGATGAATGCTGGTAAGCAAACATAAAAAAAAAAAAAAAAAAACAATAGCAGGGAGATTCTAAAAACAAAGAAGCCCCCCCCCTCAGAACAAGGACAGTCCAATATGTCAGAATGGCTATGTGAAGGAGCTTGTCTTCTCCTCCCACCCTAACAGTCCCTTAAACTTCAGAAAAATCTGAATCTTCCTTTATCTCTTTGCAACAGATTGTTTCAGACAAATGGGATCTGACTGTGATCCATTACAGATACAGATAGCAGTAAAAGGCTAACCCTCCTTTTCAGGGCTTTCATCCTCATCTGCCAGACCAAATTATTCTCTTCTCTTTCCTCTCATCTTACAACACAAACCAAAGGGAATAATAGAAGCTGTTCCCCCTCCCCTCCTCTTCCTGCTCCTTTGTTGGGAGAAAGTTTTTATTTGAGAATATTTTTGGTGTCAAAGAGTATTCTTGGACAACAGTTTTGTATCATAACTTCCAGAATCAGTTTGTGACAATGCCCGGGTTCCAAATACTTTTACTTCACAAACTGTCACCTCTTCTTCCTCATTTGAGTTTCTTAGTGGTGTCATATTTAAAATATGCATACCATCACATTCCTTTTTATCCATGTTTCAGGTATTTCTTAATGTATTGTGTGTACATTACACTATCAATGCCCTGCCTTACCCTTTGGGCTATCCACTGCTCCAAGAGTGTTCACAAAGTGTCTAGCTTCTGTCATAACATACTTCAGAATGCATGGTATCCATATTTTTCCTTATTTAGATTACTTATTTATCTTTGCAGAGTCTTTTTCAAAGTGTCAGAAATTTATCTGTCTCTCTTGAGTATGGGGATCTCCTACACAGGCCTGTATTCCAATAAAAAATTCAGAAGTCTTTTCTGGCTTCTTCTCCTCACAAAGGATTGTTTTTCTGAGGTGCCCACGGCACTCCTTAGTAAAAGAGCTTTTATTCCAGAAGAAAAATTAGATCTATATTTAAATCTATATCAGGCATTTTTCTACTCAGACTTCTGTCTCAACAAGTGAATTCCTCAGGATTATATCTCACGACAACCACGATTCTCATGACACCTCTTGAAAGACTCCACATGAAAAAAAATGCAATGGTATCTAAAATCACTATAACCCACTGACTTTTCAAATTCATCGTAGGATTTGCAAAAAGAGAGAGCAGTTGATAGAAGTGTCACATTTCTCAGAATCCAGATCTCCCATTCTTCCCTGTGGTGCAAGCACAGTCAGTCACAACAGACACCTCAGATCTTGCTTCGAGAGCAGTATCAATGGACAAAAAAGTGCAAGGTCTTTGGAACAAAAAAGACAGATCAAAACACAAAACATAAAACAGATGCTAGCTCTTGTAAATGTTTTTAAATCTCTGAATGATCTGTGGTCCCCAGAACCTCTTTAAATGTTTACTGACAACACCAAAGTGATGCTGTACCTAAGCAAGAAAGCAAGGGGAACTGGATCCTAGCTCCTATGCAGACTAGCTATGTATATATAGCATAACAGCACAATCTCACTCTACAGGCATCATACATCCCATCAGAGTAAAGTTGGGTGGCAGAGAAGTCAAGGACGACCAAGGAAGACCCTCACAAGTGGAACCTGAGTTAGGGGTCTTCCAAGATTTGATGCCTCTGCAAAGAACAAGCCAAGTAGACCTTATTGCCTCCTCACTAGACAATCAGCTGGTAACATTCTGTTCCAGGACTCCAGTCAAGAAGGCTGGGAAGACACATGCCTTTTCTGTTCCTTGGACATTAATGTCCCTGCATGCCTTTCCACTAATTTCAAGGGTGCTGCTGAAGATTCTAGAACAAGCTTTGCTAGGACCATTGTCCAGGAGCACCTGGATCCTTCTCCTTCCTCATCCCCATTCTTCTATACTATGGTAATCATCTGTGCTCATAATGATGAACACAGTACAGTTGTGTGAGCAAACGTACCATAACAATAGATGCTCAAATGATGACTGCTGCAGTAACCTCTTATTTCCTCCACCCCCTTGTTTTTTGCTGCATTTTTTGCCAGGGTGTGACCTTTAATTTTTCCTTTTCCCAGCATTGCTGCTCAGGACATAGCCTCTTCTTCTCCTCTCTCTGTTACTTAGGCTACCACAGCAGTGATCATTTAAACATCTACTGTTATGGTAAGCTTACTTATACAACTGTAATGTTCTTCTTTTCTCTCACTCTTTTCTAATTTAGAATCACTAGTGCAATACAGATGCCTTGGAACCATGACTTTCTCAGCATTGTCAGGTCCAACTAATCTGTTTGTCTTTTTCTTTCTTGACCATACTGAACAGGCACTCTTGTTTTGTTTCTTACTTTTGTACTTACCATTTGGCATAACTGATTTGGTTCTGTTGTTTAGAATACTACTTGGCAGGAGTAACAGGAACTAATTAAAGTATTCTTTTCCATTTGTAAAAATTAACCCATGTGTTTACGGCGTAACTGCTTTATATGAAAGAATAATTTCTCTTACTGTATGTTTAGAGGAACATTCTTCTCCTAGTCTTTTCTGCAAACCTGGAAGGACTCTGTATAGTCAGACATCTTGGTCAATAAAACATAAACAGACTACAATAAAATATTTCAGGTATCAGAATAAAATAAACAGTTTTGAAAATGGCTGACTTTCCAGACTGAAGCATTTTCATTACTCTGAGGAGGCACTGTAATGTAGTTGTAATTTTTAAGTATTAAAATAAGTAGTACTATAATTTTGTGGGAAATGTTTGGGCACAACGTTAAATGTCTGGTAATGTAGACAATTTAAATGAAATTTTAATGTATGCATTTTTAGTGGGTTTTAAATTACATTTTAATTGAAGTTTGCTGCAGTGCTGCTTGATTTTGGTAGGCCAAATTTTTATTCAGTGTACTGAGGGTTTTACATTTTTTTATAATTCACTTTTTCCCCTTTGCTTTATATTTAGATTTGCTATCGGTTCTTTCTTACTGTAGAAACAACTTCTTATGTTTTCTGTCTAACTGTTCAGTAGCCATTTTAATGATTTTTCCTTCTATATGGTTCTTTTGTATATTTTAATGTATTTTATTTTATTTAAGTGTATTGCTTATTTTTGCTATACTTTTACAAATGAACATACTCATTCTTTTGCAACATTAGGAAAGTGCATAGCACTAAATACATTTTTAGAATTGTTGCTGCAGTCACAATTTCTGTTTTTTATTTAGTTTGAGGTACTTATTTAGTTTTGTATTTAATTGCATGACAAGTGTTTTGAAGTTCTTTGGTACACTGATGTCTATCTTTTTAAAGAACTCTTGTAGTGATTTTCATTACTGTATGGCATTTTGTAGTGTGTGGTATTTTGGTCTAGTCAGTTTTGATGATGCTGCCAAATGTAGAGGAATTATGAAAATGACATCAGAGTACATTTGGTTAATGACAGAAGGAGACAATATCCCTACATAGTCTGCTCTTTTAAGTGCATTTAACATTTTCTCCCCTTCATCCCTACTTTGCACCTTATCATGTTGTACCTATTGCACACCTTCTTGAATGGTACACTGGATTTCCACTCTGCCATTTGTTTTGGTAGTCTACAACCCTCTATGTGAAAAAGTACTTTCAGTGATTCAGGAAGTAGTTAGTCCATATAGTCAACAGCTATCTGTGCATCATCCTTCCCCTTTTTGTTCTTCATGTTTGAATGACTCCTTCACCTTTCCCCTGACATGATTTTCTGCACCAGTATTTTATCCCAGCTGTGTCCATTTCCTCTAGTTTTAGGTCATATCCCTTCCCCTCAATTCCACTGATCATTCTCGTGGTTTTCTTCTGAATCCCTTTTCCTTATATGGCCTGCAGAAGTGCATATAATGCTAAGGGTGTGCTCTGACCAGGGCCCTGTAGAATGGAAGCATTATTTATATTATATTTGAATGTATCACCTTAAAGATACACCGCTGCATTCTGTCTGCTGATAACATTGTCCTCTCAAATTGTTCCTGGCAGTTCAACAAAGGTGTAACCAAACCCCTATTTTGTTTTCTTGCTCCGTTTCCAGCAGTTCCACTCCTCCCAGCTGATACTTCACACCAGGACTGCTGTGGCTTGACTGCAGTGCATTGCATTTGTTTGCACCAGCAGTTGAGGCTAAATGCAATGCCTAAGTGTTCAGCCTTTACATAGCCCTTAACCTCCACTGCTGCACCTGTCTCTGTGTTATCACCATAGGGGTGGATTCTGTTCTTTACTCCCTCAGATATGTTGGAAACAAGCACACTAGATCTAGAACAGACCCATGTGTATAGACTCATGTGGTTTTCCACTAATCACTTTCCATTTCCTATCATTGTCACTCTCACCTCAGTTGTCTGCATCCTACCTTTCCACCACACAGGTACCCATTTCCTGTCTTAATCCTGTCCTCCCCCACGTTTCCACATTTCCTATCAGCCACTTTTGTGTTGCACAGTGATAAGACTTTCTGAGATCCAGGTAGGCCATGTATTTTAGTACTTCAATATCAAGTTTCCCTCTAACCCAGGAATAAAACTGTACCACATTTAACTGACAATGCTTTTTAGCCATAACCCATATTAGGTGCTGTCTTGATAGCCATTGTCATCTAGAAATACTACCAGCCTTCACATTAGTATTTGCTCCATGACTTTCCCTGTCACAGTTTTTTTATTATTTTATTTTATTTTACATTTGTTGACTGGGCTAGTCCAACTGGATATATGTCCATTTTCAGTAGAGGCCCGGGGAGAAAAGCTCCAAAATTACATAGTTAAAGCATACTTCAATTTCCAATATGTTAAATTGAATCTAAAAAAAGCAAAAAAACAACAATATATTAGCAACAAATTGGAGAAAAACAGCTCCATTACATAGGTGTAGCCAGGTGAGAAAGAATACAAGACATTTCCGTTGACAATTTGTTTAGCCTAAAAACTTCTTAAATAAGCAAAATTACAACAGGATATCACTGAGAGGTAGAATAAGGAGATACATAGGGGTATGTCTGTTAAGCAGGTTGTTAACTAAAGCCCTCAGAGAAGGGCATAAGAGATAAGTCAGAGCTGGTAAGGAAAGAGGGAGTAGAAGTATTTTATTGAAACTGAGAGTTTAAGTACTTTTTGTTACTAGAAAAAGTCACATACTTGCAGGGTGATACTGAAACGTACAAAGGAAGTTGGTAACAATAAAAAGGACATAGAGGTGATAGGCAAGAAAGAAACAGCAGGTCAGTCAGGATTCCTATAAGGGCATAACCACTGGGATAGAAGGAAAGTTCTTAGTTGTTTCTTAAAACGGGGTGTTGATGTAAGTGATGTAAGATTAGATGGAAGTTTGTTCCAGTTAGTTCCAACAAAGTTAGTAAATAGGCAGTCCCCAGATTTATTGTTGGATTTAATGGAGGCTACAGTTGTTAAGCTGACAAGCCTGTAGTTTCTTGGATTTTTTTTTCAGTTCCTACCCTCTTGTATAGGGATACTAAACTAATTCTCATTCAGTCCTCTGGCACCTCCCACTGAACTGATGACTATCTCTATCAGAAAAGCTGTGAACACAGTGGCCAGTTTTCTGAAAGGAGTTGGAAGGTAAATGAAAAGAATGCTGACCAAATGTCTTCCAGTGAAATTGCGTGTTTTTGTCTCACCTTTATTAAAGACACCTTCAAAATTAAAACACACAGTGCTGTAAAACCTTTAAGTAGCCATATAAACAATGTGATCTAAGTCATGTGACTAAACACTTAAATGTACATACCAAATAAGATATACAAAAGCACATAAAAATAGGTACCAAAAAGTATTTTTATAGTTTGGCAGCCCTCATTTTTAAACATAGTTAATGGAAATGTCATAATTTAAACACAGAGATAGCCCTGAATTTAATCTCAATTGTCACAGCTCCCTGTATTCAATCAGATTTTCCCATTTTCCACCTCATACTAGATAAAGAACTTGTCCCAATGCAAAGAAATATAACCTTTTTGAAACTGGTACACTGTTGTGCAGGTTTAGTAAGGGCATTAGTTGAATCTTTGTTTCTTATACTATTATTGTGCTCATAAACCCTTTGTCTGAGTAGGCATTCTATCTCCTCGATATAATAACTATAACTATCACAGTATATACAAGAGATGATATAAATCACTTTTATTTTGAACCATAGAATCTGAAAAAAAAAATCATTACTTATTGTTCAGTGCATCAAGGACTGTAAGATATGTTATGTACAAAACATTTGAGCTCATTGAGTAGCTCTGCCATTCTAGTTTGCATCAATGGAACAAATGCCAGCCCCTTTGAAAATAAATCCACAAAGACTGGGGTAATGGCCAGAGAACTATAGTTGAAAACCATGAAAATGTTTTTTTTTTTTTCAAATATTTATCATCCATGGTCACCCATGTCCTCTTCCTTGGAAATAACCAGTTTCTGTAAGATATGTTATTTACAAAACATTTGAGCTCATTGAGTAGCTCTGCCATTCTAGTTTGCATCAATGGAACAAATGCCAGCCCCTTTGAAAATAAATCCACAAAGACTGGGGTAATGGCCAGAGAACTATAGTTGAAAACCATGAAAATGTTTTTTTTTTTTTCAAATATTTATCCTCCATGGTCACCCATGTCCTCTTCCTTGGAAATAACCAGTTTCTCTTGGGTTTGCATGCTGACAAAACTTGTGTGGCTCCTGACTGGTGTAATGATTCTCCAATCTCTTTGAACATCTCAGTGGGGGAATTCCAAAAAAAATATCTGTATTTGTTTCCTATGTAATATCTGAATGCAGTTGGTTTGGTAAATTGACTGATGACTTGTTTTTGGTAACTGAAGAATCAGTTTTAGATGATTTTGCAGGAGCTGAATAGGCCTTTCTTTTTGTCATAGTAATTTTGTCACAAATCAGTATTTTCTTCTTTCTGTATTTAAGAGTTTCCATCTGTCGATTTTGAAAAAAGTGTTATTTTCATCCTTTGTAGTGTCATACAAGATATCCTTTATAATAGTAGTATTTAATGTCTTAATTTCTTTCAGAAGTCAATCCTCCTTCTAAGAACTTAACATTGCAAACTGAAGGATTGATACATGGCTTGAAACCCTACTGTTTGAGGATTTTACTGACAAAACTTTATATCAGTTTCTTGTGGTTAAATTTCGTATAACCCAGGCAGTGTTTGGAATTCTGAAAAATCACAAGGAATTGACTGCCTCAACATACAGGCTAATCATTTCTTCACATGATTCTAATACTGAAGAACCGGCCAAGTGGATTGATGTAAAGCTAAAATATGTTTTTCACAATAACAATCATGTTTAAGAGACTCATGGCATTTTTAGAATGTTTGACAAGAATAAACATTCATGAATGCAACCTAATGGTGACATCTGATCTTTTTTTCCAGTTACCCCCATAACATTGTTCTTACTTAGTTTCATGAAGCCATTGTGATAAACATGCCTTTTGACAATGTAGAGATTGTTTTTGCTTCATGATGTGAGGGAAATTGTTTTAAATAACAATTTTATGTTTTTAAGGGAGAATGTTTCTGCCAGAAAAGAGGTGTGGCCATGGGGTGCAAAGTGTGCACCAGTTTATGCAAACATAGTTACATAGTACTGGGAGAAATGTTTAGTCATTAATTGTCTATTCAAGCCCTATATATAATTATATTTATGAATTTGGATGATATTTTTGTGGGAAGGTGATGAGGATGAACTTAATTTTTAATTTTCGCTTATCTGAGTGCTACCACTGACTTTATAAGAATTTGCTTTTCAATATGATAAAATAACCTTGAATGTTTTAGAGTTAACATTTTCAAAAATTTAACTATGGGGAAATCTGAATCTAACGAATATAGGAAGCATACCTATTCTAACAGATATTTGCATTTTAGCAGCCAACACTCTATATGGTAAAAGAAAGAGTTGGTCAAAAGTGAACTTATCAGTCTTTCTAGATTAATTTCAGATGTTGAGAAGGTCATGAAACAGGTAGGTTTCTGTCTTTAATCTTTTTGGAGAGAGGATACTCCAAGGAACGAAGACTCTTAAGCCTGACCAATCTCATCTGTAAGCCTATGGAAAAGATCATTATTGCATTAATAAATAAAGATGTAGGCAACCTACAAAATCTTGACTCAAGCCAGTTCAGATTTGTCAGGGGGAGATACTGTCTACTTAAACTAGCCAGCCTCTTTAAGGAGGTTACTGAAGCAATAAACGAGGGCAGATCACTACACATGACATGTCTAGACCTCACAAAGGTGTTTGGCATCATTCCACACTCAGTAATCATACATAAACTGTTTGGGTTAAATGCACACCCTTATGTAATTTCTTGTGTAGCAAACTGTCTCACAAACAGAACCCAAGAAATTAGGGCAGGTGACTACCTCCTCCAAACCATTTGTCACTAGTGGTATATGCCAGGGTTCAGTCCTTGAGCCATTCCTCTTTGGCCTTTACTTCTTGGAGATCAAAGCAAATGTTAAGGGTCTATGGCTGACTAAGTCTGCAGATGCCTGTAAACTTGGTGCAGTCATAAATTCCCTAGAGGACAATAAGATTCTCCAAGAGGGCCTTTCTCAAAACAAACAGCTGGTTCCAAACCATGTTCTAAAACTAAATGCTTAGAAATGTTTAATAGTATCTGTCTGCAAGAAGGACCACTATTGTAACTATCACATTGACAACAGCCCCCTGAAAGATAATCCTGTAGTCAGGGATCTGGGACCCTGTGTAGACAATTAACTGTCCATTGATTGCCACATATCCACTATTGTAAAGAAATCCTTTTTAATCATAATGCTTAAATCTAAAGATATCAAAGTCAAAGTAAACTTTATTGTCATTTAAAACTACACATGTGCAGCCTAAATGAAATTTCGTGCATCAGTTCAATTCTTAAGATTACAAAAGAAAGTGAAACAACACATACAAGTAGAGGAATAAACATAACTAACAAATACAATACTACTCTCAGTACATGCAAGAAAGAGCAGAGACATTTGTCAACACTCATATACGAAAAGAATACCCTCCCCTGAGTTAAATTAACTACCCTATTTAAAGTAATACAAAACATACTACAGATTGAATGCTTAAGTTATTTGTCTAATATTGCACTTGAGTGAGTTAAATAATACTGACTTTGGGATATAATAAATAAATATTGCATCTGCTTCAAATATATGTATGTATATATTGCACAAATAAATAAAAATTGACTTATGTGTCCAGACCCCTGGGACTAGTGTCCAAGTTCAGAAGTCTAATCACTCTAGGGTAGAAACTGTTACTGAATCCTGTAGTCCTGCAGTGAATGCTGCAGTATCTCCTGCCCGATGCAAGATGCTTAAACAGTCCATGTGCAGGATGCGTGTTGTCCTATATTATTTTGGTGGCCTTTTGAATGCTTGTTACAGAATAAAGATTTTGTATCGATGGAAGACTGGAACCTGTTACCTTCTCAGCAACCATCACCACTCTTTGTAGTGCCTTCCTCTCTGTAACTGTGCAGCTTTCAAACTACACTGTGAAGTCGCAGGTAAGGATGCTCTCTATTGCACCTCTATAGAAGGTGGAGAGAATATGAGGAGGAAGCTTAGCTTTTTTCAGCCTTCTTAAAAAGTAGAGACATTTGTGCACTTTCTTGGTCAGATGGGTGGTGTTTCCTGACCACGAGAGATCCTTTGATATGTGTACACCCAGGAATTTTGTACTCTTAACCCTCTCCATACTCTCACCATTGCTCCTGAGCACTGGGTGGTTTGTTATTCTTTTCCTGAAGTTGATGATAATCTCTTTGGTCTTGCTTACATTCACGTCAAAGTTGTTCCCCTTACACCAACTGATCAGAGATGCCACCTCCTCTCTGTATGCCCTTTCATCCTCCTTTTGTGATGAGCCCCATGACTGTGGTGTCATCAGCAAACTTGATGATGTGGTTGGACTTGTGCTTAGCATAGCAGTCGTGGGTCAGGATGGTGAATAACAGTGGATGAGAACACATCCTTGTGGAACCCCGGTGTTAATCATGATGCACTTTGAAGTGTTCTTACCTGAACCCACCCACTGTGGTCTCTCAGTTACAGAGATCCAGTTACAGAGAAGCTTACTGATTCCTAAATGTGAAGTCTATGAACAGCAACCTCACATAGTTGTCTTTGCCCTCTAAATGCTCAACGGAGATGTGTAGTGCTACTGATATGGCATCAGCCATGGATTGATTAGCTCAGTATGCAAACTGCAGACAGTCAAAAACAGGAGTTAGGCATGATGAAAGATGCTTTTTGATAAGCCACTCAAACATTTCATAACAGTGGATGTCAGAGCTACTTGTCTGTAGTCATTAGGGCTGGAAGGAGTGGTTTTCTTAGGTAGTGGGATGATGTTAGTTTCCTTGTAGTATGAGGGTACTTTAGCCATGGCAAAAGAGGTAACGCACGCAAGAACAGAAAGGGAGCTTAGAAAGAGAATATATGAACACACTTATGATATAGGCAAAATGAAGGAAAGTAATGCATTTTTTAAACATTCCCTCACATGCCCCAATTTTAAGCTAGCTTTCATGGTACTTGAACAGGTACACCCCAATAATAGAGGAGGTGATTGGGAATCCACTCTGGAATTCAGGGAGTTAATCTGGCAGCTCAGGCTTGATACACGGGCCTGAATGGCATGCTGAGCATAGGCCCAGTTCTCAAGCTTAGAAGAGCAAGATTATAGCTATATACAACTCCCCTACATTAGTTGCTATGTTATACCCTGGTTTCAGTGCCCACTTTCCTTTTCATTCATTTCTTTCTTTGGTTTTTTGGCTTGTGTTTTGACAGATTAGGCATTAAAGTTATTGCACCCACTAGGGAATATTACCATGCTATATGATTTTAAATACTGTTTTAAAATGTTTTTTTAGGAATATTTTTTAAATATTGTACTGCTTGCAATATGCACACAACAACAATTATTTGTACAATTTTGTTGATTACACCAGGCTTTGAGTTGAGAAACTTATATACCTTTAATGTATTCAAGCAAAGGTTCTCATCCTTTACCAGGTGCATTTAATTATTAACTAATAACCAAACGAGCATGTGACCAAGCAGTCTAATCTATTTAAAAAGTTTTTCACTACTGGCATTCACTTTGACTTGATAAAGCCTGGAATGGTGTCTTATTGTGCCTTTTAATTGTGTAAAAGAAGCTGTTTTGGAATTAAAACTGTTTTTACATCGCTCATTGCTGCCATTGAATCATTGTCTCTACGGGTGCTCCTGGATTTTGTTCATGGCAAAAGAGGTGTTAAATATGTCCTTGAACACTGTGCATAGCTGATCAGCACAGCCTTTTAACACCTGGCCCAGTATGTTGTCTGAGCCAGCAGCCATCCTGGGGTTCACTCTCCTTACCTCTTCTTACCTCCTCTGTACTGAGGCTGAGTACTGCATCCTTTTCATCAGTGGATAGCTTTAGTGCCAACCTGTTGTTTCTTTCCTCAAATCTACCAAAGAAGATGTTCAAACTGTCTGGGAATTTGATGCTGTCCTCACACTGTGCTGACCTGATTTTGTAGTCAGTGATCTCCTGTATCATTTGCTGTAGTCTCTTTGCATCCTTCATATCTTCAAAGTGGCTCTGTACCTTTCTGCCATACTCCCTGTTAGCTTCCTTTATACCCCTCCTCAGATTACCTCTTGCTACACTTATGGCTGCTTTCTCCTTAGCCGTTTAAGCTGAGTTTCTCTCTTTCAGAAGCTCATATACCTTAGGGGTGAGACATGGTTTCTGGTTATAGTGATACTCCTGGTATTTGTTACCCCATCAACACAGTTTGAAATGTATGCCTGTACTTTAGATATGGTGTACAGGTCAAATAATGAAATCATTCCACTATACTCAGCTCACATTAGGTCAAACATTGAGTATAATGCCCCCTTTGGTATGTACCTCTCTAAACACTTGGCACAACTGGAAAGACCTCAACACTCTTTCTCTAAAAAAAATCAAGGACCTGAATCATAAAAATGATGCAGACCATCTCAAAGTTTTGGCCCTCTTCTCTGTTTCATACAGATTACTGAGAGATGACCTCTGACTCATGTATACATCTTCAACAGACTCTATCCTATCAGACCCATTACACATTTAGAATCCCAATGGTAGCATGAACACACAAACAAGAGATCTCAAACTCTTTTGCAACATAAATAGGACATGTTGGAGGAATAGATATGTATCACAGAGAATACACGTCTAAGGAACTATCTTCATAAAGCAAAATTCCTCTTACTCTGTTCATGGGAAATCTGCCCTCCGTGACTTACTTATACACAAAATGTAATGGCTAAACAAAACTGCCATGGCAATGTAAGGCTAGGCTTCTAATGTTTCTCAAAGATCAATAGTCTAATTATTACCTGTGAACCTATGAACCTGATGAATGCCAACAAAAACAGGAGTACAGATAAAGCGACAATGTTACAAGTGGGATTTATCAGTCTGTACTAAGCCGCTCCACAAAATGTTAATAATATACATCTGACTGTACATAACCTTCTTATCCAATGCATTTTCTTTTAAATGACAAATTCAACTTTTCTTCTCTATACTCAGAGTTGGAAGTATGCATGAGTCAAAGCCAAAAAGAATTGAGTGACCATTTCACTTATGTCCACGGCTGAATGAAAAAGGTATGCAAACACCACTGTTTTTGCAGGGAGGATATCTAACATATCTATGGTAAGTCTTTATTTTTTTTTATGTTGTGCTGCCTGACAAGAAAGCTAGAACAGTGTCAGTAAGCTACTTTTCAGACTATTTCACTCTTCTACACCATGGGAGTGGATTTTCATAATGTTATAGCCATTAGGCTGGTACACTCTTGATGGATGCATGGTGGGGGAAGTACATAACAGACTAGAGGGGAAGGAGGGGGAGTAGTGAAGGGGTGTGGCTCATCTAGTTAATGTCCTATGGGAGTGAGAGGGGTTTACATATACACACACACACACACACACACACACACACACACACACACACACGCACACACACACACACACACACGCACAGCACACACACGCACACGCGCACACACACACACACACACACACACACACACACACACACACACACACACACACACACACACACACACACACACACACACTCAGTGGCACAAAATACAGTAACATTTTTCTTGTTTTAACTGGGGAATTCACTGCTCATGCCACATGGGAGGGCTGCTTGGAAGGAATGTTCCTTGCAAAAGTAAGGGGACATCCTGAGCAGACAGTCCATTGCACTTTTTTCCCCTGACCATTGATGGGTGCATGCAGCTATGTAAGTTCATGGGGGGTAAAGTTTGAACCATCTCTGATGGCTGTTTAAATGATTTCCCTTCCTGGCTGACATCCCACTAATGGGGAACCAGACCTCTCAAGAGTCTCGAGTTGCTCTGGACCGCCTAATTTTACTTTCAAGAATGGAAACAGTTCCATCCTCCCAATATGGTTGCTTGCAGTCCCAATAATACAAAAGTAAAGCCCTCTGTTTTGCTCTAGTTGAATGAACCAATCAAAGCATTGCTTTACTGTTTGTAGTTAGCATGCTGCTAGCTGAGTGCTCTGCTCCCATGTTGCTGACATCACAAATATCACTTTGCTGGTTCCTGCCTGTGCCCTGCTTAACACGCAGACAAGAGATATGCTGGATCTTCCATTATGTACAGTTGGTCCATAAAAGCAGTAGTAGGAATCTAACATTTTAAGATAGCATCTTGATGCTGGAGAGTTTATTGCAAGAAGAACTGAGGAATCCATGGGACTGGATTGTTTTCTTTTCTTACCAACTTTATTGTGGATAGTATACTTTTTTCCTGATTTTTTTTTTTTGCTACAACCTGCTGCTAGATCACAAAAGATCTGATTTTGTTGCAGGATTACTGAATTATATATATACATATTTTGTTTAATTGTAAAGAATTTTTGGTTGTGGGAGGGAGGTGAGGATCAACAGACAGTTGAAGCAAATGTATAAAAATAAATAAAACAGGCTACAAGAGAACATGAAGAAGAACGGCATTTCTGTTGCCTTGTTCCTTATGTATCAAATGCTGTAAAATGGTACAAACACTGCACCGAGGTTAGATTTAAGGATTAGATGTAAACCAGACTTTTATTGCTTGAGAATTTTCACAGATATCCACAAGCTCTTTTGTCATTTTGCTGATTCTTTCTTACTTACAGATATTGACAGACTAAATAATTGCTGTCAGAAACTTGGAAATGAAAGAGAGCATTCTAAGCTTTTAAACAGAGACAACTTGAGAAAATCTGGAAATAGATGAAGCACTGGAAAAGATTGAAAAATTTGTCTTCGTGCTTTCTCCTCGTCTGTAGTTTGGGAAGGAATCTGTGCCTTTTATGAGTGAGGCACTATAAGGTGAGACAGCCCAAGGAATGCAGTTCTACTTGGCCAGTTGACGCTACAAAGAATTTACAGTGAACATCAAAAACAACGAAAAGGCACCAAGTAGCAAGCAGCAAGTAGCAAACAACGACCACAGTATCCAAAAAGTTCTTTAATAAAATCTCTGACGTCTCGGCCAAAGCCTTCAAGGAGAATAAAATTGTATACAAGCACCCACATTTTATAACAAACTAGTAACTCAATTAAACAATTAAGCAATTAATTAAGCAACACTCTCCAATTGAACTCAGCATTGAGCCCACAAGGAGACATAGTTTTATACTTTAAAATAAGCAGAGCTTCTTTTGCAGTAACACAGTTTTAACATCCTGCTGACAATACATTATTGGCTTAACTTGTTCTAAAATAGTGGCTTTTAAACCTTCACTATTTTTGTTATGACATTCTAAAGAACGCAAAGGTACAGAGCTTCAAATATTACCATTCTTAATGTCCCTTATATGCTCTAACAATCTCAGTTTGAAAGCCCTTTTTGTTTCTCCTATGTAATACATATTACATGGACAACATAGAGCATAAATAACCCCTACTGACTTACAACAAAACTGCTCAACAGGAGTAAACTTAACATCATTAATAAATGGAAAACAAGATGTAATATATTTGCAACCTTTGCAATTTCCACAAGGGAAAGTGCCAACTTGGCATGGTTCTTTATATAATGAAGGTGGAGGCAAAATAAATTTACTTTTAACCAAAACATTTTTTATATTTCTACCTCTCCGATAGGAAAATTGTAAATTAACATTCAGCCACTGTTCAACATTTTGCAAGAAAGTAAAGACCAAAATTGTTTTACTATATCAAGAAATTGCGAAGTAAAACAACCATAAGTGGTTACAAAATACATATTTTCCTTACAGTTATTATTATCATTATATTGAGCCACATTTTTGCAGGGAAAGTAACTATTTACACCATCAAAAAGCTTAACTCTTTTAACTAATTTATCAAAACATCTGTTTAAAATATCTTTGTTATATCCCCTACTCAAGAAAGATTCCACCAAAGTATTCATTTCTTGCTGAAAAATATCAGGTCTTCCACATAATCTATATGTACGTAACATTTCCCCATATGGTAAGGCATCCAACGTATGAGGAGGATGACCACTAGTTCCATGTAAATAAAAATTAGTACCCACAAATTTTCTATTGATCGAAGTAATAATTTTAGTACCATTAGAAATATCGAGAATAGCATCCAAAAATGGGACAACAAGTCCCATTTTTAGACCATCAAAACTCATAGAAAATCTATTATGATTAATACCTTTAACAAATGCTTTAATGTCACTTTCATCAGCATCCACGAACCTATAATAAGATATTACATGGGTCTGAAAAAATCTATGCTTGTATATTGTTTCTAGTTCAAATAAACCCATAAATAATTAGCATACATGGGGCAAAAGAAGCCCCCATGGCTGTACCCTGTAACTGATGATACAAAATCTCATTAAACTCAAAAAAATTATGAGTCAAACAAAAATGAAGTAACTCTATATAAATGCTGTGACCGGATTGTCACCCAAAAAGTATCTAGCAGCCTCAATGCCAAAAGGGTGTTTAATGTTGGTATAGAGGCTTTTAACATCAATAGTAAACCACGTCATCCTAGCATTTATTTTCACCCCTTTCATCTTATTCAGAAAATCAAAAACATCACAAATATATGATGGCAATTTGTATACAAAGGGAGCTAGAAATTGATGTAGAAAAATACCCAAATTATGCAAAAAATACAAAGAACCAGAAACAATAGGCCTCCGGGGCCTAGACAGATTTTATGTATTTTGGGTAGGCAATAAAAAAGAGCCATTTTTGAACCTTCTATCTGAAATTTCTTTTTAACATCAGTGGAACTAAAATAACCTAGCCTAGCCCCTTTATTTAACAAATCTAAATATTCCTGAACTGATTTGAAATAAACATCTACAGATATAACTTTATAAGTGTTACTGTCATTTAAATGTTCCATACACATAGAAAAGTAATCAGCAGAATTCAAAACAACAAGCTTATTACCTTTATCAGAAGGTTTGAAAATTATGTCAGTTCTTTTACTGAGCCTAACTAAAGCTTGCCACTCATTCCATTGCAAGTTATAATCAATATTAGTTTTATTACTCATAAATTTTTCATAATTGAGTTCAGTAAAAAAATGAACTAAACTAACAAACTGACATATGTCATTATTTAAATAGCCAGGAGTAAAATTACTAGTGGTAGGTATCTTAGTAGTGTCTAGCTGGCAATATGCATTAATAGCTTCATCTGAAAACAAGAAAATAACTATCACCAGAACTACTATCATCAAATGTATCAGCAGAATTTAAAGACGTCGAACAGTTACTAAAGAAATGTTTCAAATGTAACTTCCTGCCAAACACATACATATCTTTTTTAAGTTCATGAAGGGATTAATAACTGCGGGATAAATTTCAAACCCCTATTAAGTAAAGACATTTCAACACAGTTAAAATCATAACCAGATAAATTAATAACATAATCTGCAGTATTACAATACCTTAAATTATTCGATACATATTCATTTTCTACCCCTCTTGTATCCCCATGTCCATAACGTTGTCCACCTGGAAAGGAAGATTGGTCCCATGTCCGCTTCTGTCCCTGTTGATGATGAAAAGAGGTGGCGGCCTCCATGAAATGTAGAGCAAAAGTTCTCCCTTTGTTGGGCGCTGGTAATACTGGAAACTCCGTTTCATATTCTCCGCCTTCGTAAGATGTATATCCCCTTCCGACGCTGAAGACACATGAGAAACATCCATCTGTCTACCGGACTGAAACCTAACTTGTTTACGCACTTCGCGTTGTGCTTTAGACAAAAAAGCCCGATTGGCTTCATAGTCACGCACATCACGGAGAAGTTTGCCTTTTTTACGCTCAACTAAAGTAGCTTCATATTCCTTGAGTTTCTGATTAGTTTGAGATAGAAACTCATCAAATATAGCCACAGAAACAGTACTAGATAAATCTGTATACATTTTTTTGATGTTATTACACAATTCTTTTTGTTTAAGTGAATCACGTTCAATAAGTATATGTAACCATTCAGTAACACAGACATGTGCAGCATTGACCCACCTCTTGTGAAAAACACAATCAGAGTCCAAAGAAAGGTCAAATGGAGTAGAGGGGTCTTTAAAAACTCTGAGACCCCTGGGTGTTGTATCTGTCTCTATATATTTCTGAAGACCACATATATTATAATGTACAGCAGTTTCTTTCCACATTAGTTTCTCCAATTCCTCAAACAAAAGCTTGTTTTCCGCATTAACAGACAAAGGAATCTTCCTTCCAACACTGGAAAAGGGATTGGGAGACCGCTTCTTCTTTCTTCTTCCCACTTTTCCCAAATAACATTATTTTCAGTAGGCACTCTCTGAGAATTAGAACGCTCACCTCTATCACCTCTCTCAGAGGAATTAACTGGATTCAGAAGAAAATTGTCCAGAGACATCTGATTTCCTTCTCTGGTCTCTAAAAATCCTTGGAAGATGGTACTGTGGATCAGAAGACATCAAAAACAACGAAAAGGCACCAAGTAGCAAGCAGCAAGTAGCAAACAACCACCACAGTATCCAAAAAGTTCTTTAATAAAATCTCTGATGTCTCGCCAAAGCCTTCAAGGAGAATAAAATTGTATACAAGCACCCACATTTTATAACAAACTAGTAACTCAATTAAACAATTAAGCAATTAATTACAACACTCTCCAATTGAACTCAGCATTGAGCCCACAAGGAGACATAGTTTTATACTTTAAAATAAGCAGAGCTTCTTTTTGCAGTAACACAGTTTTAACATCCTGCTGACAATACATTATTGGCTTAACTTGTTCTAAAATAGTGGCTTTTAAACCTTCACTATTTTTGTTATGACATTCTAAAAATGCAAAGCTACAGGGCTTTCAATATTACCATTCTTAATGTCCCTTATATGCTCTAACAATCTCAGTTTGAAAGCCCTTTTTGTTTCTCCTATGTAATACATATTACATGGACAACATAGAGCATAAATAACCCCTACTGACTTACAACAAAACTGCTTAACAGGAGTAAACTTAACATCATTAATAAATGGAAAACAAGATGTAATATATTTGCAACCTTTGCAATTTCCACAAGGGAAAGTGCCAACTTGGCATGGTTCTTTATATAATGAAGGTGGAGGCAAAATAAATTTACTTTTAACCAAAAAATTTTATATTTCTACCTCTCCGATAGGAAAATTGTAAATTAACATTCAGCCACTGTTCAACATTTTGCAAGAAAGTAAAAAAGACCAAAATTGTTTTACTATATCAAGAAATTGAGAAGTAAAACAACCATAAGTGGTTACAAAATACATATTAACCTTACAGTTATTATTACCATTATATTGAGCCACATTTTTGCAGGGAAAGTAACTATTTACACCATCAAAAAGCTTAACTCTTTTAACTAATTTATCAAAACATCTGTTTAAAATATCTTTGTTATATCCCCTACTCAAGAAAGATTCCACCAAAGTATTCATTTCTTGCTGAAAAATATCAGGTCTTCCACATAATCTATATGTACGTAACATTTCCCCATATGGTAAGGCATCCAACGTATGAGGAGGATGACCACTAGTTCCATGTAAATAAAAATTAGTACCCACAAATTTTCTATTGATCAAATGTATAAAAATAAATAAAACAGGCTACAAGAGAACATGAAGAACGGCATTTCTGTTGCCTTGTTCCTTATGTATCAAATGCTGTAAAATGGTACAAACACTGCACCGAGGTTAGATTTAAGGATTAGATGTAAACCAGACTTTTATTGCTTGAGAATTTTCACAGATATCCACAAGCTCTTTTGTCATTTTGCTGATTCTTTCTTACTTACAGATATTGACAGACTAAATAACTGCTGTCAGAAACTTGGAAATGAAAGAGAGCATTCTAAGCTTTTAAACAGAGACAACCTGAGAAAATCTGGAAATAGATGAAGCACTGGAAAAGATTGAAAAGTTTGTCTTCGTGCTTTCTCCTCGTCTGTAGTTTGGGAAGGAATCTGTGCCTTTTATGAGTGAGGCACTATAAGGTGAGACAGCCCAAGGAATGCAGTTCTACTTGGCCAGTTGACGCTACAAAGCATTTACAGTGAACACCCTGAAAGCTGGTTGAAATTCTGCATCAGACTTTAGGTATGTGAGTAAACTCCTGTGAGTTTCAGACTAAAGGTTCCTCACTGTTTATACCAAGTGATCTGGCTCTAGTCACTCAGCCCTAAATGATAAACCTACATTAAAGGCATCAGGCAATGATAACACTGCCTATGCTAGTATGTCACATGCAGAGATTGCCTAGATGTCTGTCCTCTAGTATACAGGCTGGAGAAGAGAAAACAGAATAAACATTAGTATTATAATGCAACTGCAGAGAGCACATTTTCATTGCAGTCTAATAGGCTGCCTTGGCAATGATGTCTCCTTGAAGCAAATAATGTCTGAAGACTTTTGGATCTTTTTTTTTTTTTTTATGTGTTGTTGTAGAAGTCATTATCTCAAAAAAGAAATGTTAAATTTAATGTCTTATTTGTGGAATTAAACTGGGTGAAAATGTTGTATTAAAATATCCGTGGCTACAGTTTTGTACCTTAAACAGCTGCCTTTTCTAATAACGCGACTTATAGATGATTAGTAAGTGGTCTTCCAAATACATAAAATCTCACACATAGTGGGCTGCAAATTCTGAATAAAGCCCAATAAAAAACAACAACAATCAACAAAGACTCCTGACAAAGTGAAATCATGACACTATGAAGCTTCTTCCTAGGCTCCTTAATGTTGTTAGTAAACAAAGCGAACCCATCTTGTATAATATTTTGGACTACTGAGGTGTGATAGCTATTTTGATATGTCACCCTAATGTTTCTTTGTATTTTGAGTATGCTACTTCAGCATTGCTGTGAAGTACAGTAGAAAATGTCACAGTTCCATTTGGACTCTCCCCTGTCATGGCTCCATTTGCAGAAGTACAGTTCATGTGTTTCAGAATAGCCTTTTTTACAGCGCACTAGCACCATGTTGTTAAGATTGGTATTGCAGCTGAAAAATGCAAAGCATGATGTCACACCTTCACTCAGGTGAGTTCTACAATGCCAGATATGATTTCACAATATGACACACACACACACACACACACACACACACACACACACACACACGCATGCGTGCACACACACACACACACACACACACACACACACACACACACACACACACACACACACACACACACACACACACGCACACACTTTAAAATTACATAAAAAAACTCAATATAAAATGAACGGTGAACATTTGCTAAGCTCAACAGTGACCTCTGTAATAGATGATACAGAGAAATAATGTACCCTTCCCGAAGAAGAGGTCCTCTACCTGCAACAATTTACTTCATAACATCCCTGAGTAGTCCATTATTTCCTTATAATATCCAGTCTGTCTGGTAATATTGCTTACTTGTGTACTCTAATGTGCAACCTTTAAGTCTGAGACTGCTAACTGTGCAGTGCATATACATACACACACACACACACACACACACACACACACACACACACACACACACACACACACACACACACACACACACACATATATTTATTTATTTTTTTTTCACTGTTTGTTCACAGTGCTTTTTGATCATGATATCCTCTTGGCTAATCAGGTCATTCATTCTTCATCACTAGGGTGAGGGTCAATGGAGAGGGGCCATTATTTTGACAGCCATTAGGGGTGGTAGAAGATTTGTTCTTCAGTGGCCCTATCTCCTTGCACATGCTTAGCTAAGCAGAGGAATGGGGTCATGCAATGGGCTGATCTCGCTAGTCATCCCTCACTTCTACAAGCAGCCCTGGCACCAATCCTAAATCATGGAAGTTGGCTTATCCAATCACCACCAGGGAAATTGTACATCCCTGTGTGCTCTCTGTGCAAGCACAGCACCCCCCCCCCCCAAAGAGAGGCACCTTTTCACTCCTCTCCACCTGTCTCTTTTAGTGCTGGGGCTACTAATCAAACCTAGTTATGGATCACTGTCAGGGCTCTATCTGTCATTACTACAGAGCCAGGTAAACTTCATATATTTATGCTACGACAGTATTATAGACACACAGAAACATAATACAGAAATATTGTGTTAAGTACAATAAAGATGCTTTACAGTTATATGCAATGCACTTGAACCATGATATAAGTTAGTTGTATGTAAACAAGTGTCTGCATGTAAAAGCTTTGGAACTATTGTCTTATACTACTAGCAAATTTCCATCTTTAGATCTACATTAGATTGTCATAGTAACTATAAAAATTACCAAGGTAAAATAGAATAAATTCTTAAGCATGATATGAAGAAAACCACCTATTTGTCTTAATTGAGGAAGTATACAGTGCTTGGACTTGTTCAGGGCCCAAGCCTGATTATGATTATGATTATGATGTTTGCAAAACTAGAACATTCTATGTGATTACTTTCGAAGTGCTCCAGATAGGTGCCATGTTTCACATTTTTTCTGCTTACAAAACAGTAACAAGTTTATATATTAAGAGGTGACTAACATTTTTGTCTGTAGAAGGTCACAATGTAAAAGTATATGCTTTACTTACAGTTGCTTGCAGGTCATCTGTTTTAACAATTAAATCATCTAGCCGCTCTCCTCTTTCCAAAACTCTATCAATGTTCTGTGTCATAATATTTTTGACATCATCAACTTGGCTTTGAAGTTCCCCAACCTTATTAGTATGTGGATTTGCATTGTAGGCGGCCTGTCAATGAAAAAAATATAGAATTAGGTACATTATAACACACAAAACATAGGTTGTACATAAAATAATTAATTACATTGATGAAATTTTCAGAATATGTATTTAATTTTTCTATAATTTTGTTTTTTAAACATTAAAGAAAATATTCAGATTGAAGTTAAATTAGATTCTGATCTTAAATTATTATTTACGACATTTTGAATATACCAGAAATATAAATCTTATTTATCATATTGTATCTCACATTCCAGAGTTCCTACTTACAAATATATAATACACAGCAAAATATTAAATCTCACTAGGGCAGATGTTCAGAACACAGGTGTTAAATCACAGCTGGAAGAAATCAGCCTTGTTAAAAATACCCCAACTTCTGACAAATTCACTTTTGATTCCCAGATACTACAAGCACAAATCAATCACATTTAGTTTCAGAAAGAGTTATCCTTTGTTTTCGAAGCATTGTGGGACATGCCATGGGGGGCATAGTGCTTGCAAAAAGAAGTTATTTCCTAGAAAATTTTCAGTAACACTTTATTTTGTTCACTCAATTTCTGACAGTTGTTATTCAGAGCAACAAATTTTAGTATTACATGGTGATCTGTGTCTAGGAATGTGATACTGTGTTGTAGCCTGATCATGATTGTGAAGCCAGAGTAACAGGCCAAGTCTGAATACATCCCAGAATAGCTTACACATTGATGCACATTACTTGCATTATACAACAACTAAATAACATAGTTTGTAATGATAACAATAATTGTACTGTTTTTAATAATAATAATTTGTGGGCATATTATATGGTATGACAGATCAGTGCAAATGTTGTGTATTCTCTTGCCTTCTACATGTGTGGACCCTATCAAATGTCTTCTCTGCATGCAAAGTGAGGAGAATCAGGTTATCATTCCTTTTTTCACCTCTTCACGAGTGTTTTAAGTAAATTGTCAAATGTTTGCCTGCTCTTCACAAAGCCGCACTGGTCTTCATGTATTATCTTTGCCACATTACGGCTAGTCATTCTGATACTCTTGAGATAAACACTTTATAATCATGGTTTAAAATTCATTTCGGAAGTTAACGTGTTTTTCATTCTCATCTAGCATTGTTATTAACAAACCATTAAAAGATTGTTCCAGTTCTTTACCCCAGGAATTAATTATGGAGTGATTAGTGTATAGTTTACTATAATAGTGTCTTGTCACTTGTCACAATTTCTTTATGATCTCTAGTCAACTTTCCTGAATCTGAGTATTTCATTTTAGAAATCTGTGTTTTCATTTTTTGTTGCCTTAATCAAACAATCTGTGCTGCTTGGACGTATTAGCCATTAACTGTGTTTTCAGATCCACCCTTCTCTGTTCAAACATACTCTTCATATCTTTTTTCCACTTATCCAACACCAATTCAGGCTCTGACAATCTATCTCCTTTACTTCTTAACTCCCTAATGCTGGTTTCACCATGTATTTCTAGGGCCTTTTTTCATTCCACTTTTCTCAGTCTCTCCTTAGCATACCTTGCTTGAAGCTATTCTTAAAGTCCTTCTATTTATCCATAACAGTGTCTTCATCAGTGCTGATCACCCACTGTAATTCTTCCAGCTACTGTTTTATAAGCATGATCTCCCACTTTAACCAGCCTGTCTAAATCCTCATCTTTAAGTCTGGCCTTAAATATTTTAAGGATTACTGAAGTGGATTATGGTCAGACCATGGTTTTGAAAGCAGTAATGTGTAACACATTAGGTATGCATGCTCTTTTGCAATGTAAAACATGTCCAAGTGAGAAAAAGTCGTAATACAAATGAAGACTAAGCAAATGCTTTAGCTCCCCCAGCAAGTCAGAAACATCAATTAATCCATAAGCACTGAGAATATTCCAAAGGAATTTTACCTCAGATTTTGTCTTGTGGTACCTCAATCCCCTCTTGTGTCCCCTCTTGCTGTTACAAAACTCTGATCTCCTTCAAATAGGGAGGAGGTATATATCTTTGTGCTTTCTAAAAATTCCCCATTGAAATTCTAATACCGTTCCAATATAATGTCTGATTAGACCAAATCGACCTGCAGCATCAGTTTTTACATATTTTACTTCTAAGTTAACCCCCAGGTAATAAGAATTAACACCCCTCTTTTCACTAACAGTGTTGGAATAATACCCTTGCTTAAATCCTTTACCAGCTCTTCATGTTCCTGACCATTTAAATGCATTCCTTACAAAAGCACTGCTCCTACATTGTCTTACCTGATAAATTACAAAATATTTCCCACTTTGTGTTTATATGCGAGGCTGTTCATATTCCATTACATTTTTAATGTTCCTTAGCATAGTTTGGCCTTGAGTTTAAGTTGGATATTAACCCTGCCCAACCTTTCCACTTCACTAATCATGTTGCTAGGTCATACTTTCCCACTTTAGGAAAACTCAAAGTAATACCATATGTTGCCAAATTATACCCCCTTTCTACAATATGTCTGCAGCACTAACCTTTGAATGGCAAAACAAACTATCCATAATTCTAAGTCTTGATTTTAATCGCCCCTACCCCACAAGACATTCATTGGATCAAGCTCCAAAGAGACAATCCCTTGCTCATCTACCACATGACCCAATCACGTACTACTGTAACTGTAATGTGACCCTGCTAATCACACACTTTCTAATATAGTAAACATTCCCATTATGTTTTCACCTTTACTATTGCTAATGATATTATATACGTGTATTACACATCAAACCTACAAGTGACAGTGATGCTTTCACCTATCATTGTAAGAAGGCACACAAAAGCTAATATACTTTAAAATTACTGTTCTACGTTAATACATTTCAAGTAGGTATCCCCATTAATGTTTACTCATTCCACCACTACTGCACCATTACTCTCTTCTCATTTATTTACAGGAGGTTCGTAGGTTCATAGTTTCATAGGTAGGTACTAGGCTATCGGCCCTGGGGTCTATACAAGCCCAGCCAAAAAGGTACCCTGGCTTTTGCCACCCAAGAAAATTATTTTCCTGTGTCACTGTCGAGCAGAGCCACAGAGGTGATCCCCGGGGTGAATTTCCTATCTCCCATCCAATCATCTTCTTGAAGAGTGCTAATGAGGAGCTTTGTTTGATATAGATAGGTAGTTTATTCCAGAGTATGGGAAGTCTCTGGGACAGGAATCTATCCCTCCGACATGTTCTGTTTATTGTGGTGACAAGGTTTAGGTCCCTAGAGCGTGTAGCTCGGAGGGATTGGGATTTCTTTAAGTGGAGCATGTCCAACAGCTCTGGGTTTGACATAGCTTTGTATGTTAGGCAGAGATCACCTCTGAGAAGGCGATATGCGACGGAGTAAAGTTGGAGTTTTTTGAGACGGTCTGCGTAGGGCATCTGTTTGGGGCACGTAATCCTCTTTGTGAGGTATTTCTGCAGCCTTTCCAGTTGTTGTAGATGTCTTGTGAGGTACATACCAAAAGGGGCGTTGTACTCTATAATGGGTCTAATGAGTGATGAGTAGAGGGGGACAATGACCTCTTTTTTTCTGGATGAGAAACCTTTTGTGATGAGGTGTGCCATGTAGAAGGATTTCCTGACTACTGTGGCGATGTGATTATCAAAGGAGAGACTACTGTCCACCTGTGTCCCAAGGTCTCTTATCACACTTTCAGTGTTAAGTATACTACCACCTATGTTGTAGTTCATGGGTACAGAGTTTTTACCAAAGGGGATGACAATGCACTTTTTGGCAGTGAGCTTGAGGCCATGGCTTTGACACCAGGCATCTGTCTCAGTGAGGCCCTTTTGTAGGATGCCACATCATTAGGAGTTTCGATTATGGCTCCTAGTTTGCAGTAATCTGCGAACTTCATTAGCCAAAGACCATCTGTGTTGGCCTGTACTTCAGAGAAGTAGATACCAAACAGGAGAGGACCCAGGACTGAACCCTGTGGTACTTCACTTGTCACTGGACTGAAGTCGGATTTGGAGTCTGCTACTTTCACAGTGTGGGTTCTGTCAGTGAGCCAGTTGGCAGCCCATCTTGTGACATAGGGATTTATACCTAGTTTAGTGAGTTTATCTATAATTCCAGAGTGGGGGATGGTGTCGAAAGCCTTGGGAAGATCTAGATAGGCTGTGTTAACCACTTTACCCTTGTCTATGGCTTTGGTGACTGCTTCAAAGAAGTTTATCAGGTTTAGGAGACATGATCTGCCTTTTACAAACCTGAACTGGGTGGGGTCCAGAGTTTGGAGATTACCAATGTCTTTGTTTATAAGTTCCATGATGATACATTCCATGGCCTTGCAGACCAGGCTTATCAAGCTAATGTGGCGGTAGTTCCCGGGGTCCGTGGTGGCTGCCCACTTGTGGAGTGGGATAACCGTTGCTGTGCGCCATTCAGCAGGCACAAAGCCTGAGGTGAGGCTATGATTGAACATGGTACTTAGGTGGGGTGCCAGTTCATTCTCTAGTTCATGTAGAATGTAGCCTGGGATGTTGTCTGGTCCCATGGATGCTGTTTTCTTGGCTTTGGAGAGTGTGGTGTTTACCTGTGCAGCCATGATTACAGGAACTTTGCATTCTTCTGGTATAGAGATGGGCTCTTTAGTGGGTGAGAGGGGGGGTAAAGTTAGCACTGAACCTATCTGCCAGGATGTTGGCAATATCAGTTGGGTCTGTATATTTAGTGTCATTGTGCTGTAACTCAGAGCAGATCTGAGTGTTGCCATTGAGATTCTTGACATAGCTATAGAATGCTTTGTGGTTGTCTTTAGAATCAGTGGTGATTTTGTTTTTGTAACTAGCTTTGGAGGATTTTATCAAGGATCGCAGCTTCTTACTGAGGCTGACCAGGGAGCTGCTCCACTCGTGGGATTTTACTCTTTTTTGCAACAGTTTCTTCCTTCTGTTGTACAGTTTGTTTATGGCAGGGGACCACCAGATTGGCTTCCTTTTTTTGGAGGATAGTGTCTTGGTTCTGTTTGAGATAGCACGATCCATGCACTCATGTAAGTGCTTATAGAGTGCAATTGTGTACGATTCAGTAGTCGTAACTGTATTGTCCATCTGCATGGGTGTCATGAAGTTCACCACTTCTGTCTTTCCTTTGTATTTTTTTTTTTTATCCTTTTTTAGATTGTCTTACTGAACTTTTAATAGTGCCTGATCTTCTTTTAAAGGTAAATATTACTAATTTTTAACTTCTGAGCTATAACACGAGGTGGAGAGTGATGGACTCATGTTTACTTAGCACCAAGCTGTGTGATTAATGTTGAGTTTTAGATCTGGAGAAAGAAGTGATCTTGGATCTTCGTCATAATATTTTTTAATAAAATATGTAATTTCAGTCATTTTGTTGTTCTCATGTTTTCTAAATATGTGTTTATATACCTGATTGATACCTGATGCAAAAAAACAGTTACGTCTTTTAATTTAAACATCTTTCATCGGATACAATGTTTATTAAAAGCTGCATCCTTATTACCATTGTTATTAATAGAATAATATACTCTGTGTCTTAGTAGAAACTTCTACTTTAAGGACTTAGAAAACTAATAATTTAACTTATTACATGCTGCCAAATTAACTCAGAGCCAGTGCCACTAGATAGAAAATCCTCATTGTTCTAGTAAAAGCACAGAAAATTGCTTGCTAGAGTGTAAAATTATATTACTTCACATAGCAGCTAGCTAGATAATGAATTAAGGGCAAGTAATTCATTAGAACAATGAAAGGCAAAACGTGCTTTTTTTCAAAATAAGCACAAGAAAAGGCAAATAAATAACTTACTATGGAGGGGGAGCAGTGGATGCTACACAGTGGCACTCACATGTATTATGTCAGCATCTGCTTTGATGGAGGATGCCTCATGCAGCTATAATGTCCACATCCTAATAGAAGCTTACTGCTTTGTTCAGATTTCTTACCTTTACATAGAACATAAACAGATGTACAACTCACATCAAGAAAATAATGATGGCAAAACTGCTACTGGCCTGAAATGGCAGTCCAGTTTGTAATGTTTGTGAGTGGGTACATAAATGGTCAAGATTAAACTTCACAGATGGCCTGTGGCATTCTTAAAAAAGGTTTTTCATACTGATTATCCCCTCTGTAGAATAAAATGTAATCATTCCATTTGTTGTAGCGGTTACTACCCTGGTAGAATGTGGCCCTACCATTTAATTTACATTTTTTTCATAACAAAAGGGAGTACAACTACCTATCCATTTTAAAAATGTGATTATTGTTCAGTATGCCTGTTTGTATTGTTCAGTATGCCTGTTTGTATTTTGATAGAGACACAAATAAAAATAGATCAGATAAGCAGATGCCTGTTAATATCAGAATTAATCAGCCAAGTAGCATGAACACTAAAATAATAACACAGTGTAAACATATGAAACCGCTTTATTTAAAAATAATGAGCTGATGTGTGCATTGTAGTTCATTAGAGATATACTTAAAATGGTGCCGTACTTTTATACATACTTTCAAAACTATGTAACATGTCCAACCTGACATCAACTCTACTGCTGGCTTTGACCTGAAAAAGGGCCCCACAGCATCTTAGAATTAATCTTTTCTGCTTTTAATCTATACATTAATGTGTGTCAGTGCTGATTTAAATGCTCAGTTTTGTGGTAATTTTGCATTAGAAACTGGTCTAGGTGGCTCTCCACAGTGAAAGTAGTGCTTAGTCACTTTTTTTGCAGTCGCTTCTGTCTTCTCGTACTGGTAGTCATAGAACGGTGCTCTGTACGCACTTCTGGTCTATGATAAATTTGTCATGATTGTAGATGTTGCTACTTTGTAGTTTAGGATTGTGACATGACTAAACTGTCATTAACTTTGCTACTAGCTTTGACTGAAAACAGTCCCACAACATATGGCTGAGCATAGAAAAGGTAAAAGTCAACTGTGTCTCAGGTGCTACAATCCACCTTATCACCAAAGCTCTCAAGTCCCTTCACCCCTGTCATGACTATGACATGGTTATTATCTATGTGGGTATAAACAAGTTGAGATACCCCCGACTATATGACATAGAACATGCTGGGGCTCTCTGACTAAGTCTCTAAGGCTGGAAAGAAATTAACCATGAGACGCATCCTACCATCACAGGGAATGACACCTCGATATAAGCAAACCAAGACTGACTTTAATAATTGTTTTATTTAGGCATATTCTGGCAGGATGTTGAGTGAAATGGGTGCAACTTTGGCTATCTACCTTAATCTTGTATAAGATTAGAGAGCAAAATATACTGAGGGAGAAAACAAAAGTACCTAAATGTCTTGGAAGTGATGATTAAGACCTATATGGCTACAGTATTTTAATGAAGCATTAGAGACAAACAGAAGCATAGCTAGCTCAACCAGTGCCCAATGTCGGTACCTTGAACCAGACCCTTATACTCTTAGCTCTTCAAGTGAAGAGCAAAAAAATCAATAAATAAATAAAATAAAAATAAGTAAATAAATAAAATCAGATTATTAGAGTTAGATCCATGCCCCCTACCTCCACAGCTCTTCCACTGAAGATAAAAAACAACTGTTCTTTCTACTTGCACACCAACCACATGGCCACAGTTTTTGGGGACTGCCCTGAGCCCTCTTTCTGCACATTTTATAAGAAAAAAAAAAACAATCATTTATTTTAAACTGTAACAAACGGTTACTATAGTGATCATGTTTAAGTTAAAAAAAAAAATTTAAACTGTAGCAAACTCCCTGCTGCAAATCTACCAAACAATTATTAGAAATTCATACCATGCCTGCACGGAGCTCTACAGTGCTCAAGTTTTAATTAAAAAAATATAGATTAGCTTTTTTTTACTTTTAAAATTTAGCAAACTGCTTGCACCAATATAACAAGCAGTTGCTACAGTTTGGACTACAAATGGTATACTGGCTTTTAAAAGCCCATATTGTATAAAAGAGAGATGATGGTTGGCTGATTGCTCCCACCCATCACTTTTCACTCATCCCACCTTAGCTATGCTACTGTAGACAAAGATATTTCCAGCATCATGCCACAAGGCAATAAAGTGGTAATTTTGAAACAGGGGCAAGACCCATGTAATCAAACAACATACAGGCACATTTCTATTTTATGCCATGGTTATAAAGTATTTATGCTGTTAATAGCAAATAGTCTAGTGAGAATATTGCCCAGAATAGAGGAAGGAGATCAGTACAGTTTCATGAAAGGAAGGCAAACATATGGCAACGTATTAAAAGCCTTTATGATCCATGAGCAGCAGAAAGGGAAAACACAGACTTAATCATGGTCAGGTTAAATGCCGAGAATGCATTTGATAGAGTCCATTGGCTATATTTGTGGGAAGTATTATGAAGAATGGGATTTGATGAGGACTTTCTAAGTCTAGTAAATACACTATGTAGGGGTTCTACCATGGCAATAAAATTAAATACCAGATTAACAGGGGAATTCAAAATAGAAAGAGGCACTTGGCAGGGTTGCCCATTGTCCCCTTTCCTGTTTGTACTATATTTGGAACCCTTAGCATAGAAAATAAGACAGACTAATATCAAGGGATGGAGTTGGGGAAAGAAGAAGGAAGAGAAGTTGGGAATGTGTGCAGATGATGTGATCCTGTATACTGGGAATCCGGACAAGGACATCAATACAATATTCACTATATTAAGGAACTTAAACAAATATATCAGGTTAGAAAATAAATAGAGAGAAGGCAAAGGCTAGCTGCATAAATGATGTTGCTTCCTTTGAGTTTCTTAGAGAGTACCCACGATTTTGGAGACATTATAAACTAAACTACTTGGGAGAATGGTTAGCTTCAAGCTCAGTGGACTCTCTGAGAGAATCTTATAGCCAAATACTAGAAAAAGAAAAGTTTGATAAGGAAATGGAAGGTAGTAGTAAGAGATGCTGATCTCAGGATAACGGCTGTGAAAATGTAAATGGTACCATTAATAATATATGATGCCCAAGCATTTATATATAACTCAGGAAATACATTTCGGGAATACATTTGGAAATAAATAATCTATATCTGAGGAGATAAAAAACTAAGGGAAAGGTGGCAAAAGTCAATACTGATGAATAAGATAGTAGAGTTGGCAATTACAAATCTACAAGAATATCACAGGACTGGGAATTTGAAGATATTTCTAAATAACAGAATCCAGAGTATGAGGCAAAATGGCAGGACATGTTGTTGGCACTTAATGGACAGAAGGAGAAATGAACTGGTAACATGCTCATAGAGGGAACAAGGATATATAAATAGCAAAATCTATGACAACATACAAAACATTTTCAGAATTAAAGTAAATCAATCCTGAAGATCTGAGAGATAGCAATAGGATCAATAAAGCCACCCTTTGAAATAAATATCACGTCAATTGAAAAATGTTGCAACAATAGCAGGAAGATTTACTATTAGGAAAAATGCAGTCAGGAGAGTCTAGGTTTCAATGGCAGGAGTTTAGCCAGGGAATTTGTTTAGAAACTAATAAGTATTTAGATTATAGGTGTTTATATTAAATTGTATGCAAACACGATGAGGCAATAAAAAAAAAATCTGGAGAAACCAGAATTAATTAAATTCTGGACAAGATTAAGAAAGGAAGGGGAATTTAGTAAAGGTTTAGTAAGCAAACATATTTATCCATCTATCTTTAATTATGAATTTACATGTTGTGTTTACAAATAAAGGTCTAGTAAGCAAAACGTATAGATTCACAATTAAAGACAGCTGGATAAAAAATGGAGGGTAAGGCAAAAATGCCAAGATTCAGTTGTAACAGAGAAAAGATGGGAACAAATATTATTACCCCCAAAAATTGCAACCAGATCCAGGAAGTTCCAAATATTTCCATGGAAATGCTTGTATATGTATTTTTATAATGTTTCCAGTAGTAAGCTCCTATTAAGGAAGCTGGGATTGTATTTTTTTGGGAATGTGATCATTTGCTGTCATATAAAAGTGAGCTTCATCAGTCATTGCAGAAAATAGTGAGAGATGATTGGCAGTTGACAAAAACAACTTTTTTTTATCTTGGATTGGTGAATAGTGGTTGCGAAAATTTAGGTGGGCATTAGCAGTGTTACTACTGTCAGTAGCAAAGAAAGGAATAACGAGGAAATGGAAAACAGCAGGAGTCCCTAAACCAGATGAAGTAATACAATTAAAGGAAGAACACAGAAACAGGCACTAAGAATGTAGACCTTGTAAAATGTGCAAAGTTAAATGAGGCAATTGTGGGTGGTAATCATGAATCTAATTATAGAAGGAACTCCATAAATAGGTGGAAGAAATATGAAAGGGACAAGTGCATTGTATTATTGTGAACAATGACAAATGAGCAATTTAAATTTGTTAAGAGTTTAATATGCAAGACTGTTTTTCTTGGTTTTGGGCAGTCCTTAGTGTGATAATAACTGTAAATACTGGGTTATGAATAATATAGAACAGGGCCAACTGTCAGAATCAGCCAGGTGCAACGTGCATGAGAAATACTTGAATAATTCTATATCTAGTTTGATCATTTTATTACATTGAAATAAAGCAGCAATGGTTAAAAAAATATTCATTTTATTAATTGGTGTTAAATGAGGGGTTCAATGTGCTCCAGCCTGTCAGGAGATGGAATACTGTCCCTTTTATTTTACCAAGGATGGCCTGCAATGATCACATCAAGGATTTTACTTACTGGCTTAGACATATTCTATTGCAAAGTGCCTTTTTTAACACTATCAGTCTACTCTGGCTACCAGCCTACTACTAACAGCTTACTAAATACAAATTTTAATCTGGAAAATATGAAGGTAAAGCTGCAAATGCTAGGAGTTAAATAAGAATATGCCCTTCACTGAGCCCTTTGTAACTTTGGGGAATGTGGATATTTGTGTTGTAAACAAAACCTCATGTCACATCCTAGCTAACTACAGAAACCTGTCTGAGGCAACAACAAATTAAGAAACATATCTTAATAAACTACAACAGTGGTGGCTGGTGACTTCAAATCAAAGGGGGGCTGCAGGAGACAGCTGAATGGGTGGGGTCAAGGGGTGTGTGGCCAGCCAGAAAGGGGAGGAGCTATGCTCAAAACCACAAAAATTAACTTTAATTAAATACGCTGTCCTGGGTGCCAAACCATAATTATGAGAGTCCAATCAAGACAAAAATAAGTGTGGAAGAATAAAAATATTTCATTGCATTGGCTGCATGACAGCTTACTTAATATCTAGATGGAAAGAAAAGGTTGTGAGGCATGAAAAAATAAATTACTTTTTAAATACATTACTGGAATGCCAGTCAAAATCAAGTATAAGAAAAACAAGAAGCACTCAACTAAAAACCACTTCTCCTTGCAGTGCAGTTCTAATTATAATTTATATTCAGCTTTATTAAAGTACCAAGTAACATGCTGAAAGTAGAAATCTCTTTGATGTCCCCACTTGTAAAAATGTTTCTTATCCAAAAAAGACCTGCTGCCTGACAACTATCTACTTGTTTCATGGGGAAAACATGATCAAAGTAAAAACTGAAAAGCAAACAAGAAACAAGCTCAAGATACATTGCTTAAAGGATTACTGTATAGGTTATGGACCACACATGATCGGCATTCTGTTTAGTTTATGGGTAAAGTCTGTAGAGATGACTGGAAGTCTCCAACAAGTGTAATGAGCTTTTTAAAATAATGGAATCCTGTCCTTTAATACCCAAGGCTTATACATTATCTAGTCAAGTATTCTCTGCATGGCAACAACAGAAAGGCTTTCAATGTTGGCAATTCTTTAACAGTATGCTTATTAAAGCTTACTTGCATCTTACGATCTCAGACAAGCTTACCTTATGGTCATTAAAGCATTGCTACAGAGCAACAGGCACTTTCTGAGTAATAAGCATAAATCAACAGTACAAAAATATAACAGAAACCAGACCGTTCTGCAAAATCAAGGACAGATGAAAAGCCACTGTAATACTTGTGTCTACCTTGGATGGGGGGACACACTGCACATTTACACTGCATAACTTCTCCTTGCCTTGCTTGGACACATCCAGAGTCACTACATGGGGGAGTGGGGTGCAACAAGTATGTCACAATTTGAAATGTCTCTGGCTGACTGTGATGGCCCTGACACATTTGTCATACCTCTCATCCTCAGAGCAAGAAATTTGGACAAACCCATACACAGAAGTGGGACAAAGGCCCAAAAATAAGGACAATTTTTAAATATTGCTCTAATAAACGTAGAAAGATAATAGAACAGGTATTGCATTAGTATGAATTTTCTGAAGGGTATAACATAGGAAACTCAAATGTCTGTCATTATTTTCTAACTTCTGTCTTTAGTGATTTGTCACTAATTTGCCAAAAAACACAATTTTATGAAAAATGGACCAAAAATGTGATGCAAAAATATAAAATAGCCACACAATACAGCTGAGAACCTGTCAAAGAAAGGACACTTTAATATTAGTACTGCTAACTTGAGCAGCTGACAAAATAAAAGAATCTACATGCATTTCAAGTAATCTATAACTTTGATTATTACAGTTATTTCTTAATTGTAAACCCTCCATGTTTTCTTCCAAAATTGCTATTTTGCGGAGGGATTATTAGGGGGAAGAGCAACATTTTGAGCCAAAATTGGGGACAGTTGAGAGGATGGCTATGCCTAATTCTATAAAGCAATTTATTTGCATGTACCTCTCAACCTGTTAATGCAGTAAATCTGAACAAGGCCAAATATATTGGGGGAACATATAAACAGTACTAAAAATTGCTCTTGTATAAATTGAGACAGTTGATAGAATAACAGTTCTTACTTTAGCATGCATTTTTCTGAAGGTTATGAAGTCTGAAACTCAGTGTATCATTATTTAGTGACTTAATTCCTAAATAATTTGCCAGAAAACTACAAATTTTATGAAGAACAAACCAAAAATAAGAAGCAAAAATCTATTCATTCTTTGAAAATCTAGACAGTTGGGAGGTATAGTTCAGCTGGGCCTGTCTGAGTTTGCTGCCCTTCCCCCCTGACAAAATCATGGTTGAATGGAACCTCTACAGCCATTCCAATGAACCATTACTTGGCTATTTCACTCCATTTACCATAAACACTAATGTGCATACTGCTTTACTTCTATGATGAGTTGGACTTCATTTGAAAGTTTTATTTTATATTTTACAGCACAAACACTAAGTCATCTGCTAAACAAAGCAATGCAGTCTCACAATGAAAACTTAGCATTAAAACTTCTCTGCCCTTGAAACTCACATTAATTGAAACAGCATTGAAACCCACATTCAAAGAAAATACATTTTGCCAGTGGCAGATAAAGATTAATTTTGGGCCGTTTTCAAATCAAAGGCTCCTTGCATATGAAACATACATGTGCCCTTTGATACACCTTCCTCATTGTACTAAATTATATTCCTTGTACAATACAGTACAGTTGTTAGAGGGCGTTTTAAATTTGTTTTGAACATTTTTCCAGTAAGCAATGAAACAAAACGCATGCACCCATAATGGCAAAACTGCCCAGTTCAGAACATTTTTCATAAAAGTCTACTCAGACTTCCACAGTCCACCATTATTAGTAAATATGCACAATTCTACAGTCCACCATTATCAGTAAATATGCACAATTCTACAGTCCACCATTATCAGTAAATATGCACAATTCTACAGTCCATTATCAGTAAATATGCACAATTCTACAGTCCATTATCAGTAAATATGCACAATCTCTGAAGAAGTAACAGTAATCTAAATAATTCCACATTAAAGAAATCTGTAACTAATGAAGAGGTTGCTGCTAGCAAACACCTTTATATTTCATGGTTTCATCGAAAAATAAAAGTGTCTGTTGCCCCTCAGGAATAAATTGCCTATATTACATTAAAAAATAAGCTAGTAATATTGCAAGAGGAAATGGATGGCAAACTGATAACAGACTCAGGGGGCAGGATTCACGAATCCTCCATGTAAGACTTAATAAGTCTTACACGGAGGCTGCAGTTGAACAGTATGACGTCAGTGATCCATGAATATTCATGAGGGCATGCTGACTCATCAGTAACTCTTACACAGACTGAGTATGAAAGCAGGGGCGTGTCCGACTGCTGAGCAGTCTAAATGGTCACGCCCCTGCAAGTTGTTACAAAGCACAATGTCAGCACACAAGAGTAAGGTCGCTCAAATGTACTTGCACCCAACAGCACACTCCCTGACACTGGAAACCTCAATCAAAGATATAAAACAGCCAAAGACCAGGAACAAACTAGCGAAAACAGAACTTGAAACGCTGAAGAGACCCAAAAGCACGGTAGTTCCTTAACGCAACTTTATTGTAATACACACATAGCGTTTTCGCTACTCTCAATAGGTAGCTACTTCAGAGGAAGTTAAAACACAAAAAGGCGCCAAACTTTTTGGACAAATAAATATTCTTGATGCCATTACATCACTTCCTGGAGTTTGTAAACACCATTACGAACAAAAACATTTTAAATAAAATTCTTTTTATCAAAAAACTTTTAAAACAAGCTTAAAAATAAGCGCATCATAAGATTATTTAAAATCAATTAAACGCAGAAAGATGTGTTGTATATATCTATATAAAAGTTTCAGTGATGAACCAACCTCTTAAATTTCAACAAACAAGTAAATATTCATATAAATACAACATATTCATGCCTATTAAATCATACTGAAAGTATGCCCAAAAATGTATACTAAAAATATACTAAACAGCATATATGTACATCAACTAGAGAGCTTGCACAAAAAGAGAACAATATAACATAATATTTTGTATGAATAAGTAGACATAAAAAAGAATATTAATAGCCAAAATGGGAAATGAGTTACTCATTAATTATCTCAAATAGGATTTATATTTTAATACTGGTGCTATATTACAGCTCTCATTAAGTCCAGGGGTGTTAAAGGCGTCCAGCTTAAGTTGCCACACTAGCTCACGATTCTCTAACATAAGAGAAATCGGTCCGCCTCTGGTAGTAGTGGGTATATGATCTATACCCATGAAAAGAAAGCTATGTCCTGGTTTGTTCACTATGTGCTTGGCTAATGCATTTTCACATTTTCTGTTCCTGATGGCATAACAGTGTTGGTAGATACGTTCCTTAAATTTCCTGTCGGTCTTTCCGACATAGAAAGCTGAACAGCAAACGCAAAACGCCACATAAATAATTGATTTAGTGTCACAGTTAATTTTAACTTGAATATCATATTTTCTCTGCCCTATGCAGAAAGAACTACCTGTCTTTATAACATTGCACCAGTTGCATGAACCACATATAAAGGAGCCTTTGACTCTGTTATAAGTGTTAATTTCGGAACACTTCTGCAATAATTCTTTAATGTTATTTCCCCTCTTATATACTATTCTCGGTTTTGCCCCCAATTTCTCCAATAACAAGGGGTTACTGGAAATAAAATGCCAGTTCTTATCGATTATTCCTGCAATCTGCCTGGAATTTAAGTTAAAAGTAGTAGTAAAACTGCTAGGATATTCCAGAACATTCATTTCCGAGTTAACATCATGGGAACCACTGGTAAGAGTAGAAATGGAAGTATCTAAAACTTCCATTGTGTTACAGCAACCCACTAATTCACTACCAAGCAATGGCTTGTAAAGGCCCCTAGATCTCTTAGATTCTACCTCACAAATCAAGTCATCGATTAAACTTCGGGGGTATCCCCGATTAATAAATAATTCTTTCAAGAAAGCACATTCCGATGTGAAGTCTAGTGTATCACTACACATCCTTACAGCCCTTACCAGTTGTCCTTTCACAATAGCCCTCTTTAATTTAGGAGGGTGAGAACTGGTGTAGTGCAGAAAGGAGTACACATATGTGTCCTTCCTGAAAATAGTAGATTTAAGCTTTGAAGTAGATCTATTTTTTGTCAACCTAACATCAAGGTAGTCAATCTCTTCACTTGCAAATCGGTGCGTGAATTTCAAAAAGGATGTCATTTGATTAAGGTAATCTACAAATAATTGTGCTACCGTGGCGTCCCCTTTAAAAAGGATAAAAACATCATCAAGAAAGTGGGTATAGTAGCCGATTTTTTTCTTTCCAAACTGGGTGGTTAAAGACAAAGTGTTTTTCCCAGTAAGCCATGAATATATTTGCTACACAAGCCCCGCAAGGGGAGCCCATTTCTACCCCCTGTTTTTGGATGTAAAATTCCTTTTCAAAAGTAAAAAAGTTTGAGGACAAAACAATATCAAGTAACTCAGTGACGTTGTCGATTTCAGTTCTTGGAGCCTCTAGTTCGAGTAAGAGCAACCCCACCCATTCCGTAGCTTCTTGGTGCGGAATAGAGGTATACAAATCGACAACGTCAATTGTAAGAAAGTTAAAAGAGCCATCGAAACCAATACTGTTAATGTTCGATAAAAAAGACCAAGAGTCTTTACAAATGCTTGGGATCAACTTCAGATATTTTGAGAGCACAAAGTCTATGTATTTTGAACAAGGGTAGGAGATCGAAGACCTCCCGTCAACCAGTGCTCTCATCGGTGGATCCAAGAATGCTTTCTGTTCTTGATTCTCCAGCATATGAAATTTCCTCACGTAATGAAATGAATGGTTGTACTAACAGACTTAGAGGTTACTATAGGGATCTTTTCATTGATGGGAGAATCGACTCGGACACCTTCAAATATATTGACATCACGCACGCTAAGGTTCCCGTTATGTTTGGGATACCGAAGGTTCATAAAAATCTAGAGGATCCACCGATGAGAGCACTGGTTGACGGGAGGTCTTCAATCTCCTACCCTTGTTCAAAATACATAGACTTTGTGCTCTCAAAATATCTGAAGTTGATCCCAAGCATTTGTAAAGACTCTTGGTCTTTTTTATCGAACATTAACAGCATTGGTTTCGATGGCTCTTTTAACTTTCTTACAATTGACGTTGTCGATTTGTATACCTCTATTTCACACCAAGAAGCTACGGAATGGGTGGGCTTGCTCTTCCTCGAACTAGAGGCTCCAAGAACTGTAATCAACGTCACTGAGTTACTTGATATTGTTTTGTCCTCAAACTTTTTTACTTTTGAAAAGGAATTTTACATCCAAAAACAGGGGGTAGCAATGGGCTCCCCTTGCGGGGCTTGTGTAGCAAATATATTCATGGCTTACTGGGAAAAACACTTTGTCTTTAACCACCCAGTTTGGAAAGAAAAAATCGGCTACTATACCCGCTTTCTTGACGATGTTTTTATCCTTTTTAAAGGGGACGCCACGGTAGCACAATTATTTGCAGATTACCTTAATCAAACGACATCCTTTTTGAAATTCACGCACCGATTTGCAAGTGAAGAGATCGACTACCTTGATGTTAGGTTGACAAAAAATAGATCTACTTCAAAGCTTAAATCTACTATTTTCAGGAAGGACACATATGTGAACTCCTTTCTGCACTACACCAGTTCTCACCCTCCTAAATTAAAGAGGGCTATTGTGAAAGGACAACTGGTAAGGGCTGTAAGGATGTGTAGTGATACACTAGACTTCACATCAGAATGTGCTTTCTTGAAATAATTATTTATTAATCGGGGATACCCCCGAAGTTTAATCGATGACTTGATTTGTGAGGTAGAATCTAAGAGATCTAGGGGCCTTTACAAGCCATTGCTTGGTAGTGAATTAGTGGGTTGCTCTAACACAATGGAAGTTTTAGATACTTCCATTTCTACTCTTACCAGTGGTTCCCATGATGTTAACTCGGAAATGAATGTTCTGGAATATCCTAGCAGTTTTACTACTACTTTTAACTTAAATTCCAGGCAGATTGCAGGAATAATCGATAAGAACTGGCATTTTATTTCCAATAAC
Organism: Protopterus annectens; assembly: GCF_019279795.1. Lineage (NCBI taxonomy): Eukaryota > Metazoa > Chordata > Ceratodontiformes > Protopteridae > Protopterus > Protopterus annectens. Next base: position 895,930,767 of record NC_056728.1, on the reverse strand, counting down.
TCATTGTTATTGGAGAAATTGGGGGCAAAACCGAGAATAGTATATAAGAGGGGAAATAACATTAAAGAATTATTGCAGAAGTGTTCCGAAATTAACACTTATAACAGAGTCAAAGGCTCCTTTATATGTGGTTCATGCAACTGGTGCAATGTTATAAAGACAGGTAGTTCTTTCTGCATAGGGCAGAGAAAATATGATATTCAAGTTAAAATTAACTGTGACACTAAATCAATTATTTATGTGGCGTTTTGTGTTTGCTGTTCAGCTTTCTATGTCGGAAAGACTGACAGGAAATTTAAGGAACGTATCTACCAACACTGTTATGACATCAGGAACAGCAAATGTGAAAATGCATTAGCCAAGCACATAGTGAACAAACCAGGACATAGCTTTCTTTTCATGGGTATAGATCATATACCCACTACTACCAGAGGCAGACCGATTTCTCTTATGTTAGAGAATCGTGAGCTAGTATGGCAACTTAAGCTGGACGCCTTTAACACCCCTGGACTTAATGAGAGCTGTAATATAGCACCAGTATTAAAATATAAATCCTATTTGAGATAATTAATGAATGACCTGAGACAGTTCAGCTATCCCCTACCCTGTGGTGATTATGTTGCAACTACCACTGCATATACCCAAAGGCTATACTTCCATTCCAGTTCTTGTACTGAGGCTAATATTCCTATTTACACAAATACAGTGTCAAATTGAGAAACAGCCCTTTAGTGGAACTCAGCTATAAAAAAACTCTTCAATAAAAAGGAAAAAGCTAAAGAATAGAATACAAATGCAGTACGTAAAATTGACCTCAAAACATTAACAATGGACTCAAAAACAAGTCAATCTTAAAGGTATTAACAAAAGACTCAGAATAAGGATCAAATCCTGTAGAATTAATAATTAACTAAAAACTGGTATGTCAGCAAAAGATAAAAGCAAAACACTCCTTAATTATCTTCAGAACCTCATAAATAATACCCCATATTCCACCAAGCTTATCTCTAATGTCATCACCCACTCAAACCCTGGGGACATAACATTCTTGCAGATAAATTCAGTTACAAATTTTCTCCTCTGTTGCATTTAAGCTTCCCAATACAAAGTATTGAGTTCATAACCCTCATTATTCACCCCTGAATGGATGATAAAAGTGCCCCCCAGGTCCAAAATTACCAGTTTTTTGGGTCTAGATATATCCATCTGTTTTTTTGGTCAGTATGAAATACCCCTTGTTAAACTTCCTCCTCAAACTATTCAACAACAGCATCTCCAATGACTACAAACCAGAAGTATGGGGAACAACGTAGAACTGCCTTTACAAAATGGAGGCCTCATCATGGATCCTGGCAACTACAGACCTATCAGTCTTACTAGTATTATTGCAAGGTGATGAAATGCATTATCATGAGCCTCAGAAGTAGGGAGGTTTAGGGAACCTCCAGTCCCTAGACCCAAACTAGTTTGGATACATATAATGTAGACCAAGTCTACTAAACTTGGTTGATTTACTTGAAAGAGTTACAGAAACAAGGACTCTTGTATATCTACCATATAAATGACACTGCCCTGAACACAGACACTATTATTAGAGACCTAGGTGCCTTCGTGGGTATGAACTGAGTAGGTTCATAGGTTCATAAGGTATTCACTAAGCTAATGAACACAAGGGCCTTTTTAAGCCTAGCCATGCATCCCAAATCTCTGACAAGTTCTAGAACCCTTGATAAGTGTAAGAAGCGGCTTAGGAGATGAAACATTTACAAGCAGGGGCCTGTGAGATAAACCATTTACAGGCTTCCTATGTCCATTAAAGACATAGGTGCCAAACCATTAATGAATTTCCTGTTCTCCATCTAATTGTCCAAGTTACACTTAAATTGGGTTAGGGTGGAGCTCTGACTTACATGGCTGGAGATCCTGCTCCAGAGGAGGTGTAGTCTCTGAGATACATACCTGTCTCTCCAGCAGGTCCTATTTATATCACAGGCAAGGTTTAAGTCTTTAGAATGGGCAATTCTGGTGCTGTTTGTTTTACGGATTTGCAGGAAGTCCATCAGGATGGGGTCTGACAATGCCCTGTATGCCAGTCATAGATCTTCTCACAACAGCCTGTAGAAGACAGAATACAGTAATAGGGTCTTGTCGTGATCTGCACAGGACATGTTACTTACACCCTGTATTCCTTTTGGTGAGGAACCTCTGTGGATATTCCAATTGTTGGCTATGCCTGGTGGCATTGTACTCAATGATAGGTCTGATGAATGCCAAATACAGTGGAACAATGATTTCCTTGAACCTAGATGCCATACCTTTGTTTATAAGTTGTACACCACAGAATGACTTTCTTACCAATGGAGACATGTGGTGGTCAAAGGCTAGATTATTGTCTATGTGTATCCTCAAGTCCCTGACTACTGGATCGACACTTGGGGGTGTGTTGTCAATATGACAGTTACCAGGGGTGGATGACTTCCCAAAGGATACTATTAGGCATTTAGTTTTAGTCCATTGCTCTAACACTAGTTATTTGTCTGTGTCAGCCCTTCATGGAGAACATTTGTGTTGGTAGAGGATTCTATGACTTTTCCTAATTTTCAGTCATTTGCAAATTTAGTTAACCATAGGTTATTAACATTGGACTTGACTTCAGTGAAGTAAATGTCAAAAATGAGTGGTTCCAGGGCCAATCCCTGAGGGGCTTTGCTTGTGACTGGCCTCTTTGTAGAGGTGGAATCCCCAATTCTAACTTTCTGGGTCCTGTTTAGGGGCCAGCTGGGTATCCATCGTGTGACATAAGGGTTTATACCTAATCTCTTCAGTTTGTCAACAATGCCTGAGTGGGGTATTGTGTCAAATGCTTTAGCCAGGTCAAGGTAGGCAGCGTGAACCATTTTGCCCTCATCCATTGCTTAGGTGACAATCCCAAAGAAGTCCACCAGGTTGAGTATGCATGACCTGTCCTTGATGAAACCAAATTGGGTTGGGTCCAGTGTCTGGAAGTTACTATGTCATTATTGATCAGTTCCATGATAATTCTTTCCATGACTTTGCATACAAGACTAATGAGACATATGGGTCTGTAGTTTCCAAGGTCTGTAGATGGCCCACCTTTGTGCAGAGAGATGACTGTTTCTGTTCCTGATTCATGAGGCATGAAACCTGTTTAGAGGCTACAGCTGAACAGAAATTACAAAGGGCCTGATAGGTCATGTTTCATGCTATTTAGAAGACAACCTGGGTTATTGTCTGGGCCCACTGATGCAGTGTTTTTGGTCTTAGAAAGAGCTTTAAGAACGTGTTCCCTAGTGATAGCCTCGGGAGTAATATTTGATGGTATTTCCTGAGGGTCAGGCTGAGGGGAGAGAGAGGAAGTTGGTACTAATTTAGTCAGCCATTAAGTTTGCTAAATCTTCTGGCTCAGTATTGGTGGCTCAATTAACAATGAGCTTTGCACACAATTGTTTATTGCTTTTGAGACAGCAGACATAGCTAAAGAATGCCTTGCAGCTATCATTGGCCTAGGAGGCCAAACTTACCTCAGACTGGCTTTGCTATGCTTTATCAGTCCCTTGAGGTGTTTATTTAGTTTGAAAAGAATGCTTTTATCCTGCTTGGTGCTGCACCTCCTCAGTTTTGCCATGATATTCTTCCTTCTGTTATACTGCCTACTGATGTAGTGATTCGACCTTGTATTTTGACAGTTCTGTACTTCTTCTTGGTGCGTACAAGTTGCCTCTATGCTGCTATTAACATGCTTTATAGGGTTTCTGTCAACACTTCAATGTAAATGTCAGTGTTCTCATGGTTTATAGGGGCTTGAAATATTGCCAAGTTATCACTTATTAGTAGGAAGTTAGCCTTAGAGTAGTTACTAAATATTCCAGGGTTATCTGGGGTTCCAGGTTTTATTTTTACTTCAAAGGAGACCATTTTGTGGTCTGACCTTATCAGAAAAGGCATTCCACTAAGAGGTGTGCAACACTCTCCCATACTATTGAGAACCAGGTCCAGCGTGTTTGCACCTCTGTTTAGTGTATTGACAATCTGGTCCAGGGAGTTTGTGTTTAAAAAATCCAGGTATCTCTGTGCCTGTATATTTGGTGTTGTATATGATTACCAGTTAAAAGTGGGGTAAATACAGTCATTCATTAATAAGGTATTGGGTTGGTTGGTGAGTGTTTCAACTAAGTTTAATGTTATGGGTTTCCTGGGTCATAGAGGGGCGCCTATAGCTTGCGAGGAACTGATATGGGATTTTCTCTGTGGTGATTTGAACATGGAGAAGCTCAGGTAAATTGTCCTGTTTGACCAGCCTTGAGGTATATTTATTTTTGATGTAAACTGAGACACTTCCAACTTTGGTCCCCGTCTGTGTAGTAGATGGTCTACATGTGTAGAAGGCATTATAGCTTTGCACAGCTGATATGCTCTCCGTGGCTCTAAACTATGTCTCCATGACTGCATATACATCAGCATTCTGTAGGGTGAGGAGAGCTTCTAAGGAGTGGAGTTTTTTGTTTAGACTCCTAGCATTGAGCAATAATGCATTTAGATTTTCTTGGTTTTGATTTGCTATGTTGGAAGTACTTTCAGTTTTTCATTGCCTAAAAAGGCACTAAGGGGAGGACAGTGATTTAGCTGATATTCAAAAACCTAGAGGGGAGAAGTACAGACTGTCTCTGGAAAAGCAGCTTGGTCTGTTGACCATCTCCTTCCATGCTGACAAATATTGACACCAGAAACTAAGTCAATTGTTGAAGTGAGTCATCTTCTGTTCGTATTGTGGCATCATCCTAGGAGAAGGTAAAATGCTGCTCAACGCTAGGCTCATATCAGCTTGGGACACATATTCTGAGAGTTTCATGATGTCTCTCTTCATATAGTCTAGGTAGGAATGTCATTTACCCCCACATGAACTATGAATGAGCCATGCTGGTACTTGTGGTCCAATGATCTGAATGTGTGCAGAATGTGGTGGATCCAGGCCCTTGATAAGGAAATGACCATGACTTTCTCCTTACTCGGCCTAATGAAAGGGACATCGGTGTATCTCACAATGGAGTCTCCAATGACCAGAATGTTGAATTATGTGGTGGCTTGTCTAATGGGCTTAGAAGTAGAGACTCAGTGAGATTTGGTTGTACCATTTTTGAATTATAATCAGTATAATACAGTCATGTAAATACTGAACTTTATTTTTATTTATTTATTTATTTATTTATATTTGTTGACCGGGAGTGTCCGACTGGACGTAGGTCCATTTTCAGCGGAGGCCCGGGGAGAAAAGATCCACAGTTAAAATAAACAGACAATAGTTACATTGGATTACATAGCGATTAACAATTTACATAGCAATTACTTACAACATATTTACAGATGAAGAACATAGTACATCAGTGGACAACTAGAATCTTTATCTGTGTAGTACATAACAGACTTTAACAAATGTTAAAATAAGAAGTTCCTGCTGTATAATAAGTACTAGGTAAGGTAGTTAGTGGAGTGGAAAGAAAGGTAGTGGTTGGATGGGGTGGGTGATATTAGAGTGGGAGTTGCAAGGGCATAGCCAGCATGTTTTTAGGTGCGCTTTTAGTAAAGTTTTGAAGTGGGTGCATGATGGTATGGAGGTAATTGTGGGTGGGAGGGAGTTCCATAATTTGGCTATGGTGCAAGAGAATAGTGCTTCACCAGCAGAGTTATTGGCTTTAGTGATCTTCAAATGATTTTTGTTGCTGGATCTTAGTGGTCTGGTGGTGCGATAGGGTTGGAGTAGATTCTAGAGGGATGGGACATTTAGAGGATGGTTTACTAGTTTGTGGGCAAGTGAGAGTTGATACCATTGAAGGAGGTGAGGGAGTTCAAGCCAGCCCAGTTCAGCAAGTGAGAGACAGTGGTGACTATGGTAGGATGCCCCTGTGGCGAATTTGGCGATTTTGTTGTAGCAGGTCTCTAGCTTGTTTAGATCGCATTGCCTTAGGTTGGTATATATTGGAGAGGCATAAAGTAGGGCGGAGATAAGGTCTTTGCATGTATCATGTTGCACAAAGACACACACAGATCAACAAAGCTTGTTATTGTCTCCTTATTTATTACACATCACTGTTTCACATGCATTCACACATGCATTCACACCCAAGGCCGATTCAGTCTGTGAACCAATGGTATGGAATTCCCTCTCTTCTACCATAAGGGAGCTACACACAATGCACACATTCAGCACACAACCAAAACTGCAAATTCATAAGGAAGCATAATGCAGACATGTTGATGTTATTACATAGGTCACATATCACAGCTCTGAACAGCTAGCAATACAAGTTTGTACATGGAAGAACTCCCAGTCATGTCTTTAGGAATGCAACAGTCATAAACCTTTAGATGTTTCCTTGGGTGATATGTATTTTTGTCTGTTATGAGAGGTATTACATTTCTTTTCTTAAACTGTTCTTGTCTGAAAAAAGAACCTATTGGTCCAGGTCACATACTTGTAAAATTTTATATCATTTTGTTGACCGGGAAAGTCTGACTAGGAAAGAGCCTATTTTTAGCGGAGGCCCAGGGAGAAATGCTCCAGATGCATGTTTTTGGATTGTAGGAGGAAACCGGAGTACCGCATGCAAACTCCACATAGAAGGCACCCCAGCCGAGAATCAAACCAGAGAACCTCTTGCTGTGAGGTGACAATGTTAAAAATAAATAAATAAGATAAATCTCAAAACACAGGCTGTCAGCAGGTAAAAGTTATTCTGTGAATTTTCTTGTGTCTTAATAAAAAAAAAATCTTAGTGTATTAATAGATTAGTATTTACATTATGGCATATGATGTAACTGTTGTATGCACCTACAATGAAATATTAGGTAAACTAATCAGTGTCATATTGCAGCAGTTGTAGTAGATGAGCTACATAAAGGTAAACAACATGCAAAGCATGTAATCAAGTCAATATTACTTCTGCAAGCTCTAAACCTCTATTCCCTACTTGTCTTAACACTGCTGCCAGAGCATTTATTGATTCCTGCATTAAAGAGATTCACAACAGTAACCCAGCCACTGGGGATGCACAAGCCAATGCATTTGTTTGTGCCGGTCCCAAGCCCGGATAAATGGGGAGGGTTGCATCAGGAAGGGCATCCAGCATAAAAATTTTGCCAAATCATACATGCAGACAAAAGTACACATATTAATACCGGATCGGTCAAGGCCCGGGTTAACAACGACCGCTACCAGTACTGTTGGCCAACAGGGTGCTGGCGGAAATTGGGCTACTGTTGGCCGAAGGAGGAGAAGAGGCAGAAGGCATGGCCGAAGGCAGGTAAAGGCTAGGACTGTGATAGTGAAAGTTGGAACTTTGAATGTTGGCAGTATGACTGGTATAGGGAGAGAGCTAGCTGATATGATGGACTGAAGGACTGTTGGTATATTGTGTTTGCAAGAGACCAAATGGAAGGGGAGCAAGGCTAGGTGTATCGGAGGCGGTTTCAAATTGTTTTATCATGGTGTGGATGGGAGAAGAAATGGTGTAGGCATTATCCTGAAGGAACAGTATGTTAAGAGTGTTTTGGAGGTGAAAAGAGCGTCAGATAGAGTGATGTTTATGAAGCTGGAAATTGATGGTGTAATAATGAATGTTGTTAGTGCATATGCTCCACAAGTTGGGTGTGCGATGGATGAGAAAGAAAATTTTGTAGTGAGTTGGATGACGTGGTGATGACTGTACCCAAGGGTGAGAGACTAGTGATTAGAGCAGATTTCAATGGTCATGTTGGTGAAGGGAACAGAGGGGATGAGGAAGTGATGGGTAGGTATGGTGTTAAGCAAAGGAATGCAGAAGGACAGATGGTAGTGGATTTTGCGAAAAGTATGGACATGGCTGTGTTGAATACATATTTTAACAAGAGGGAGGAGCATAGGGTGACATACAAGAGTGGAGGAAGGTGTACACAGGTGGATTATATCTTATGTAGAAGTTTGAAGGAGATTGGAGACTGTAAAGTGGTGGAAGGAGAAAGTGTAGTTAGGCAGCATAGGATGGTGGTTTGTAGGATGACATTGGTGATCAAGAAGAGGAGGATGAGTGTGAGGGCAGCACCAAGGATCAAATGGTGGAAAATGAAAAATGGTAATTGTGAGGTGATGTTCAGGGAAGAGTTAAGACAGGCACTGGGTGGCAGTGAAGAGTTACCAAATAGCTGGGTAACTACAGCAGAGCTAGTAAGAGAGATGGCTAGAAAGGTGCTTGGTGTGACATCTGGAAAGAGGAAGGACAAGGAAACCTGGTGGTGGAATGAAGAAGTACAGGAGAGTATACAGAGAAAGAGGTTGGCAAAGAAGAAGTGGGATTGTCAGAGAAATGAAGAAAGTAGACAGGAGTATAAGGAGATGAGGTGCATGGCAAAGAGAGAGGTGGCGAAGGCTAAGAATAAGGCATATGAAGAGTTGTATGAAAGGTTGGACACTAAGGAGGGAGAAAAGGACCTGTACCGATTGGCTAGACAGAGGGACCGAGCTAGTAAAGATGTGCAGCAGGTAAGGGTAATAAAGGATAATGAGGGAAACGTACTCACAAGCGAGGAGAGTGCGTTGAGCAGATGGAAAGAGTACTTTGAGGGGTTGATGAATGAAGAGAATGAGAGGGAGAGAAGGTTGAATGATGTGCAGATAGTGAATCATGAAGTGCAGTGGATTAGCAAGGAGGAAGTAAGGATAGCTATGAAGAGGATGAAGAATGGAAAGGCTGTTGGTCCAGATGACATACCTGTGGAAGCATGGAATTGTTTAGGTGAAATGGCAGTGGAGTTTTTAACTAGATTGTTTAATGAAATCTTGGAAAGTGAGAGGATGCCTGAGGAATGGAGAAAAACTGTTTTGGTACCGATTTTTAAGAATAAGGGTGATGTGCAGAGCTGTAGTAACTACAGAGGGATTAAACTGATCAGTCACAGAATGAAGTTATGGGAAAGAGTAGTGGAAGCTAGGCTAAGAAGGGAGGTGATGATTAGTGATCAGCAGTATGGTTTAATGCCAGGAAAGAGCACTACAGATGCGATGTTTGTTTTGAGAGTGTTGATGGAGAAGTACAGAGAATGTCAGAAGGAGCTGCATTGTGTCTTTGTGGATTTAGAGAAAGCATATGACAGGGTGCCTAGAGAGGAGTTGTGGTATTGTATGAGGAAGTTGGGAGTGTCAGAGAAGTATGTAAGAGTGGTACAGGATATGTACGGGGGTAGTGTGACAGAGGTGAAGTCTGCGGTGGGAGTGATGGATGCATTTAAGGTGGAGGTGGGATTACATCAAGGTTCAGCTCTGAGCCCTTTCTTATTTGTAATGGTGATGGACAGGTTGACAGACGAGATCAGACAGGAGTCCCCGTGGACTATGATGTTTGCAGATGACATTGTGATCTGTAGCGAGAGTAGGGAACAGGTGGAGGAGACCCTGGAGAGATGGATATATGCTCTAGAGAGAAGAGGAATGAAGGTCAGCAGAACTAAGACAGAATATATGTGTGTGAATGAGAGGGAGGATAGAGAAATGGTGAGTATGCAGGGAGTAGAGTTGGCAAAGGTGGATGAGTTTAACTACTTTGGATCAACAGTTCAGAGTAATGGTGAGTGTGGAAGAGGGGTGAAGAAGAGAGTGCAGGCAGGATGGAGTGGGTGGAGAAGAGTGTCAGGTATGATTTGTGACAGACGTGTACCAGTAAGAGTGAAAGGGAAGACGTAAAAGAGGGTAGTGAGACCAGCTATGTTATATGGGTTGGAGACAGTGGCATTGACAAAAAGGCAGGAGTCAGAGCTTGACGTGGCAGAGTTGAAGATGTTAAGATTTGCACTGGGTGTGACAAGGATGGACAGGATTAGGAATAAGTATATTAGAGGGTCAGCCCAGGTTGGAAGGTTTGGAGACAAAGCCAGAGAGGCAAGATTACGTTGGTTTGGACATGTGCTGAGGAGGGATGCAGAGTACATTGGGAAAAGGATGAAGCTACCAGGTAACCGGAAAAGAGGAAGATAAGGTTTATGGATGTGGTGAGAGAGGACATGCAGGTGGTTAGTGTGGCAGAGCAAGATGCAGAGAACAGGAAGAAATGGAAACAGTTGATCTGTTGTGGTGACCCCTGACGGGAGCAGCCAAAAGAAGAAGAAGACTGGTAAGAACAGTATATCAAGATCTTCTGCCTTTGAAGCTGCTCAAGAAGGCATGAATGACTTTACCAGTGATGTGTCTCCAAGTACAATGCAATACCTTATGACAGTAACACCTACCTTGCTGCACTATGTTTGCCACCTTTGCAGCTTGTAGGCAAATCTGTAATTAAACAGCCTTTGCCTCATCTGAAGGTCCTAAACTCTTCATTTGTTGCTGTCTAAGAACATAGATCTTGCTACATCTATTTTCATCAATTGCAGCCTAACTGAAATGAGGATCCTGTAGTTCAAGAAAGAAGCTATTCTCATAGCCCTTCCCAAAGGACCTCAGAGTAACAGTCTGTCAAACTTCTGATTCTTCACCTATCCACATTGTGGCCCTCCATGAGCTTACCATTGTCTGCAAGTTGTGTGCTTTTAACACACTTATGGAGAAACCCAAAATTTTCAACTTCAAGCCCCAAGCTGGATCTGTCAATACCATCCCTTTACTGGTGGTTATTGAGGCCCGACATTAGGGGGGATCTAAGGAGCTGCCATCTGCAGCAGGCAGAGGAAGTTCTTCTGGTTATGTTGCAACCCTAACCCCTCACTCTACATGATGACATTATCATAGGCTGGGAGGACAATGAGGAATGGCCAAGGAGGAATCTTCACCCAAGGCCTTGAGGAAGCATGCCTGCTCTCTCAATCTGTTAGTCTATATATGCCCATCCTTCAGGACTGCATTAGATCCACCTCCCATCCACTCAGAATCTCCCCTCCCAGGATAGGCATGCCCTTGTCCTGTCATTAGATACCTAAGCCACTTTTGCCTAGGATGTAGTCAGGGCTTTGTTCACCTAGGCCACTGGTAAAACAGGAAGAAAAAAAATTCTAATTAACTTAGCAGACATTCTGTACTCCATGCGCTGCTAAAACTGTGACCCTATCTTTTTAGGTTGATAGGTTCATAGGTTTTTACTAAGCTTATAGCCAAATGAGAAAATCTCAGCCACATCACCCATTATTGGTGAGAAACTAACAGTGACCCCCATTAAGTAGACTCGCTCCACATAATCCTGGTGAAAATTTGCAATTACCCATCCAATCATCTACACTAGTTTTAAATGTTGCCAGGGCAATAATTTGCTTGACAGCCAAGGGCAGCCTATTCCAGAAATGGGGTATATGTTGGGTTAGGTGTATGTTATGCCAGCTGGTCTTGTTAAAATGATAGTGTAGTTTTAAATCATTAGAATGGGTGTTTTCTTTACCTTTTGTTCTGCTTAGGTGGTGGAGTTCAAAGAGTGCTGGGCATTCATGGAATGCTAAGCTGGCTTCACCCTTCTGGAGTCTGTATGATATTGGGTATTATGACAGAGCTTCTAGTTTATTAGAGTAAGCAAGGGTGCTGAGACCTGAGATCATTTTGGTGACTAAACATTGAGGTCTCTCAAGCTGGATTAGGTGCTTGGTGAGGTACATGCCAAAGGATATATTATATTCAATGGCAGGTCTAATAACAGATAAATAAAAGAGGGATTATAACTTCTTTGGACCTTGAGGAGATCCCATGAAGGATAACCTGTGAAAAGTTGAAGGATTTTCTAATCACCACAAGGACATGGTGGTCAAAGAAGTGTCTGTTGTCAACATATGTACACAAGTCCCAGATGACCGTGTCAAATTTAAGCAGAACATTATCTGTGGGTAAGCAGCAGTGATGCTAGATTTACCAAAGGAAAGTTAATGCATTTTTTGATGCTGGGGGTAGTCCATGATTAATACATCAGGCATTTGTTTGCTTCAGCCCTTGCTGGAGAATTTGAGTATCAGAATACGATTTAATAAACATTTCCAGTTTTCAGTCATCATTAAACTTGGTTACCAAAGCCCATTGATATTGGCTTTTGTGTCACAGAAATGTATACTAAAGTGGAAGGGATCAATAACAGGGCATTGTGGGTATTTACCTTTGTCTAGAGCAAATACCCCCAACCTTAACAGTATGGGTTCTACCTGACAGCCAGTTACCAATCCAGTGAACTATTTATTGGGTAATGTTAAGTTGGGAGAGTTTGTCAATAATCCCAGCAGGAGGGGTAGTGTCATAGACCTTGTCAAGATCTAAATAAGCAGTGTGGACTGCATGCCCCTTATCCATATCCTCAACCATGTTGTGTAGACACAATCTGCCTTTTACAAAGTGGAACAGATATGTATTTAGGGAGCTCCGGTCACACATATCAGTGCTTATTTCCTCAGCTATAATGCATTCCAAAGCCTTGCAAGTAATACTAATAAGACTAATGGACCTGTACTTTATGCAAGGGCACCACAAGTACCATTCTCCCCTCTTTGTGGAGATAACTAGTAGAGAGACTCGCTTTGAAGAGCTGATAGAGGAGTCTTGCTAAGTGGGACTTTACACTTCTTAGCAAGCATCCAGAGATACTGTCAGGACTCATGGAACTAGTGTTTTTAAGTTTAAAAAGGATCAAAAGGACTAGATCCAAATTGATCTCAGGAGGGGGAGTGTGAGAGGGAAAGAATGGGAGAGAGGAGGATGGATATAGTAAAGATGGAAGATAATTTCTTCACAAGAATATTAGCAAAGTCCTTGGGATTAGAGAAGGAGGTACCATTTGAGATAAGCTCAATACAGAATTGTAGGTTTCTTCTAATCTTCATAATATAGTTGAAGAAGGCCTTATTATTATTTTTTGAATTAACTGCAGTCCTAAGTTCATAGTTGCCTTTACATTTCCTTACTGGATTCTTCCTTACCAGTTTTAACTCCCTTGTATAATGATGAAGTGGACATCTTTTAATGAGTGCCCGGAGCTTTTTCTTTCTACTCGAGAGATTGTTGATGTGGTAGTTCCACAATATGGGTTTAGTTATTTCCCATGTTATTGAATAAGCAAGGCATGCCCTGGTAACACATGGACATGAGGACTTGGTCACATTTATCATACTTTCACATGCAAGCAGTAATTTATTTATTTATTTGACATTTGCAGACCAGGCTAGTCCAATTGGGTAGATCCCCTTTTTCAGTGGAGACCTGAGGAGTAAAGGTCCAGTTGTTATAAACATTACAAAAGATGAAGTATAACAAAAAAAAAAAAACACACACAGATTTACATTCTAATCTTAATGACTACATAATAACTAACAAATATATAGTATGAAACACGACTGGTCAAGACTTTATAAAGAATAAAGTATGACACTAATTATAAAACAACTGCATTCTAAGTATAAACACAAAGCAAAACTTACAGATTTAAATGTTATTCACTTAAATCTCCATTTTTAGTGCAGGTTTTCCTCGTGTTATTTGACTTCATTAAAAACAAACATATAAAAAAATATGACATTCCACCTATGCTTTTTACATAACTTTGAAATACAGAATTGAAAAATGATATTCATCATCTATACCATTTGGAAAATACCATGTTACAGAGAATATACAACGTTTTTTTTTAAGTAACTGCTCTAAATGTTTAAGCATAAATCATTTCCAGAAGTTCAGTTCAGCTTAGAAGAAAAAAGTAAAATGCCATGATAAAACCCTTCTGCATTTCTTTTTGAAATAAAAACTGCCAACACTTAACTTCTTATAAGTAAAGTATAACCAACCTGCTCAGCATACTCCATGGATTTTTTTCACATTCTTAACTTCTGCTTCATGAATAATACTTTACACCTCTGCAATTCCGCCTATAGCATTTTCCCATTTTGTGAAGTGGCTTAAACAAAACCACTCAGTATTCCCTGTACTGCTCTTCCTATTATTTAATACTGATTACATTTGTATGACCATAGCTGTCGTGATATATATATATATATATATATATATATATATATATATATATATATATATATAGATTAACTTCTAAATTTTAAAATCCAAAATCCTCGAACCTCTAAATCCCGACATTCAGAAGTTCAAAGTTTTGGAATATCGAAATTGAAAAAAAAAAAAAAAACACCTACAAAAAGAAAACCTAACACATCATGTTTAAGCAAGGGGTCTTTGCTCCCCTGCACCCCCCTGCAACCTAAATATACCAACTCTGAGATCACACTATAGTGCAGAGAATGGTAAAGTTCCCATTCTGCACTATATGGCGATCCCCAGAGATTTTGAAATCCCAAAACCTCGAACCTCTAAATCCCGACATTCAGAAGTTCAAAGTTTTGGAATATCGAAATTGAAAATAAAAAAACACCTACAAAAAGAAAACCTAACACATCATGTTTAAGCAAGGGGTCTTTGCTCCCCTGCACCCCCCTGCAACCTAAATATACCAACTCTGAAATCACACTATAGTGCAGAGAATGGTAAAATTCCCATTCTGCACTATATGGCGATCCCCAGAGATTTTGAAATCCCAAAACCTTGAACCTCTAAATCCCAACATTCAGAAGTTCAAAGTTTTGGAATATCGAAATTGAAAATAAAAAAACACCTACAAAAAGAAAACCTAACACATCATGTTTAAGCAAGGGGTCTTTGCTCCCCTGCACCCCCCTGCAACCTAAATATACCAACTCTGAGATCACACTATAGTGCAGAGAATGGTAAAGTTCCCATTCTGCACTATATGGTGATCCCCAGAGATTTTGAAATCCCAAAACCTCGAACCTCTAAATCCCGACATTCAGAAGTTCAAAGTTTTGGAATATCGAAATTGAAAATAAAAAAACACCTACAAAAAGAAGACCTAACACATCATGTTTAAGCAAGGGGTCTTTGCTCCCCTGCACTCCCCTGCAACCTAAATATACCAACTCCGAGATCACACTATAGTGCAGACAACGGTAAAGTTCCCATTCCGCACTATATGGCGATCCCCAGAAATACATTTCGAGATACCAAAACTTCGAACTTCTGAATTTCGGGATTTAGAGGCTCGAGGTTTTGGGATTTCAAAATTCAGAAGCGAACCCATATACACACACACATATACATAAATGTAGGTAAGATGTGTGTGTGTGTGTGTGTGTGTGTGTGTGTGTGTGTGTGTGTGTGTGTGTGTGTGTGTGAGCCTCCACATCAGAGGTACAGGGGGCTTGTCCCCTGTGCAAAAAAAAAATCTGTTTTCAAGTTTTTATGTCATATTTCTGCTGTCAGTTACTCATTTGTGTGACATTCATTGTGTCAGTGATTTGAGTTTCAGTCATTGTGGTATTGTCATATTATTCATTTGAGATTTGTAAGAAGTTTCGTTTTTTTTTATTTAAAGCCTTGTCCCTTTATGAAATCATAATTCTTTATTTATTTATTGATATTTGTTTATAGGGGAAGTGTGACTGGATAATAAATATCCATATTCAGTGGAGCCTGCAAAGAAAAGCTCCAGAGAGTTAAAATAACATCAAATAGAGCAGTAGTATGGATGAAATTAAAAAGCATATAAATATATAAATATATATATAATTTGACAATGGAACACATAGGATACAATAAAACATGAGGAGATGTGACATTCTGTTGCAGTGAAAATAATTCAGATATCACAGTCTTACATCATAATCTATGCAATATCACTCACAACAGCTAGAAGGAAAGAAAAATGAACTCAACATGGAAAATATTGCATTTAAGTGAATAGTACCTCTATAATTCTATAATAAATAACTATGATGAAAATGACTACATCCGGCATTTAATATATGATGATCTATACTGGTCAGCATAATATCTTTTGGCAAAACTGTTGATGTAATAAATAAATAAATACACAGATATGCACGCATACATACATAAAAACTGTCACAGCATGATACAGGAAGTTGTACGTAACCAAGTCTCCTGCTGTGTCAGATTACAGGCCTTGACAACAATGAAAACATCTCAGGCTAATTAAAGCTGCTGGCAATAAGCGCCAGTTAACAGTGTACATATGTTTAGCAAGTAAGGAGATTTTAAAAACATTCTGCAAACACACACACACAAACAAAATATTTTTGCAGTAATTTATATCATATGAATAATGTTTACTTCCTGGATTTAGAGCTTGCATATTATAGACTGAAGCGCTATGTTCATACCAGAAAGCATAAACAAGTTATCAGATAGATTCATCGTAACAATGGCAAAGCAATAATTACTTTTGGAACTACAGCCATGTAAATTCACTCCGAGTATAAATCATAATAAAATAAGGGAGAAGAGACTCACCATGTTTCTGTCATGTGCTGTAGAGTATATATATCTTCTCTGTGATTTGTGAATGCAGTTGTCAGCCAACTGTAAAGTTGTTGGTTAATGTTTGATGTGTTTGACAGAAATGAGGAAACAGAGTAACTAGAACTGCATTCCAAATGTCTCAGAGTTCAACAACACTAGTCAGTGTAGCCAAGTACATAGCTCCTGCTTTTAGAAGAAAGGTAAGTACAGCCTTAAGCAAACAGTTTTGTCAGGTGTTCTTAGTCTCATGTTCCCCAAGGGAGGACCCAGCCCAAAGGTCCTAGTGGCTTGCAATTATAATACATGCATGCTACTGAAAAATCTTGAAAGAGCTGTTGAACTGACAGCAGAAACAAAACACATCTCCCATCTTTTAAAACGCAGCAAACTGTATCTACTGATTACTTGATATTTTTAAATTTGAATCAATAATTTCAATTATTTTGAGTTTTCTTACATTAGACATTTTATTTCATATATAACACAATTACTTACTATATTTGACTAATACAGGTTTTAAGAAGTATATGAAAATACATGTAGATGGTGGGTGGAAAAATATTGTATGATTTAGCAAAGTAGTATGAGAAAAGATCTGAGAATAAAAAAGAAATATTAAACAGACTTGACTATTAGTTATACATTTTTGCAGATAATTTAATCCCATTTACTGACATTGCTTTCATACTAGACAAAATGTTCTCAAAAATAGGAAAGAAACATATGTCACTGTGGAATTGTTAAGGATATTTGGTCAAAATAAGAATGTGTGTGTATCATTTAAGAAGTCAGTCAAATATTAAGATGGAGACGAGAATGTTTTCCAGCATGTACAAATTTTAAACATCTGCATGTGCTGTGAAGGATAGTTTCACTAGATAATGCTAACTGTACTGCTAAAAAGTAATCATTGGTTATCACATACCTCTCAACTGTAAAGATTTTTGCAGAATGTCCAGATTTTTGCCTCATGTTTTTGATCTGTTCCTCATAAAAAATGTGTTTTTTGACAAATCACTGGGATGATCTAAGGATTAAAGTCACTAAATAATGACATGCATTTCAGTTTCAGACTTCATATCCTTCAGCAAATGCATGCTAACACAAATCTTGTTATTCTAGCAAATTTCTAAGTTTATAAGAGCAATAATTAAAATGTGTTCCTATTTTCAGGCCTTTGTCCCTCCATTATGCCAGGCTTTGTCCAGATTTCTTGCATTAAGAGGTTGAGAGGTATGGTTATAGGTATAAGTGGAAGTACTACATCTGCATTCAAACTAGCTAGTGATTATTTTCAAATAGCATTGGTCTGAGGGTAAAAAGGATGAATAAACTGGGCTAACATGACACTAAGAATGAAGACGTTCAACTTTATGCATTAAATCTGTCGCTTTTTCAAAGCCTGATGAAGCTCTATCTAAAAACTAACGGGTCTAGGTCAGAGTGCTGGTGGAATGGCTGCTTATCTCTGCCTGTGGGGTGGGTGCATGAAGGGTGTGTTTTGCAAGCACAGTTACCCTTGCTTCATCTTTGGTGGAGATCTGAGAGCTAATAGGAGTCATTTCTTTAAAATGGGGGAGAATAACTCCAGATACTTAAGAGGCTAGATTGCTTTTGTAAGTGAGTGATGTCCCAATTCCACGTTCATTGCATTTCCACCCCTTGAGCTTTGTCTTGGCAAACAGGGACAGTTAGGGCATTGATCAAAATGTTAGACAGCTACAGCATGATGGAGCCAGCTTGATACTTACTCTGTTTCTTAGCACTGGGCCAGTATACACCTGGATAGACAAGAAGCCTTCTTGCCTGAAATAGGACCAACCTGGTGAAGAATTATTTATTAGTATAGTTTATGTATGTAAATATGTATGTAGGCATTTATTTATTAATTGACAACAGGCAAGATAATTAATCCATGACCTTTTTCAGCCATGACCATAACACAGGCCAATAGCATAAAAAAGATAATTAGCTGACATAATACAACTTAACAGAACAAGGAGAATGACAATTATCCATCCATCGTTTAATCCATAACCATCTTTTTCCCATCTGTATATGGGGTTGGGATGTCAGATCAACAGTGACCATCATCAAAACACAATGTTCACTTTGCTGAGAGGCTAGGAAAATGACACCCTGTATGGCAAAATAATAAGTCAAGTATGAAAGGTAACACTAGACATTAAGCTAAAACTGTATACACATTTTTTCTTAGCTGTTAGACACCAGAAGTGAACTGGAAAGAAACAATGGATTTGAATGCCAGTGAGAAACTGCTGATAAAAATTAAATAAAACAGAAAAGTTTAAAGTATTCAAAAAAAATAAAAAAGACTTTATGCATCTGAAAGCTTGGTTTAAGACCCTTGTTACAAAATATAAGCAGCAAGGGATTTGACTGTGTATATACACTGTCATATCTGCCAAGCTCAGCCCTAATTATAAATATGTTTGTTTTCAGGAGTTTCAGTTTGTATGTTCCACATTATTCAATTATTATTTTTATTATGCGACATAAAATAATTTAAAGTAGTAACATTTATGGGCAGATTGGGAAATGATTTAACATAAATTCAAAATCTCCTTTTGGTATTACAAGAAACCATGTGTTCTCATTCTAAAAAGTGCCAATGTCTACTCAAAATATGTTTTGAAGAAAGAGGTAAATTGCACGTTTTGACTGAAAATATGAAAATAAATGCAGCTGCTGTACCACAGCTCTGTATTAGATGAGGACTACTAATGACACAGAGCAGCTGTCTGTCAAGATACAGCTGCTATTACAATACATGACACTGCAGCAGCATTCTGATATATATATATACATATATATATATATATAGAGAGAGAGAGAGAGAGCACTGATATTTTTTAGATAATTTCATTGTATCAGTACCATTATTTTATTTATTTTATTTATTTATTTATTTTACATTTGTTAACCGGGCTAGTCCAACTGGATACATGTCCATTTTCAGTGGAGGCCCGAGGAGAAAAGCTCCGCTATCTACTACATGATAACAAAAGTAAATACAAAATACATAAGGCATTTACCGTACAAATACACAAGGCATTTAAACCACAATAAGAGGATGTAGAGAAAAAGGTGAGAGGGAGATACAGATATTACTGGAGTACTGATCAGCATAGTGAGAGACAGAGAAGTTAAATAGTTTAAGAGTTAGCTAAAGAGTTTAGAGACAAGTATAGTTTAAAGATAAGAGAGTAATTTCTAAGTAGGAGTGAATAGATAAAAAAGAAAATGGAGATGAGGAAGATGAAAGGATACTGGTGATGGGAGGGGGTTAAGATTAGCTGGGGTTATTGCAGGAGCATAGCCAGTGGTTGGTTAGAAAGTGTTTCAGTTTAGTTTTAAAAAGTGTTAGGGAAGTTTGGGCTGTTAGATCTGGTGGAAGTTGATTCCAAATTTTGCCAACTGAGTTTGAAAATAAAGAGTCACCTGCTGTGTTTTTTGATCGATGAGTTTGAATCAGTAGTTTATTGGAAGAGCGAAGGTTTTTTAGGTTGTTATAGGGTTTTATAAGGGTAGAGAGCATTGGTGTATTTTCTGGTTGGTAAAGGGCTTTATGGGCAATTGTAAGCTGATAGTATTGAATTAGGTGGGGTAACTCTAGCCAAAGGTTCAGGCAGTGGTGTGTTCTATATGGTGAGGCAGTGGCAAATCTGGCAATGTTGTTGTAGGCTGCAGTAAGCTTGTTGATGTTATGTTTAGAAAGGTTAGTATATATAGGGGAAGCATATAGTAGAGTAGAGGTAAGATGGGTTCTAGCTATAGTAGTTCTTGCTTCAGGAGTTAAGTAAGATTTGATTCTGTAGAGGGAACCTAATTTTCTATTCATTGCTTTTATGATGGAGTTAATATGGAAGTCAAATTTAAGAAGGTTGTCAATAGTTATGCCTAAAAGTTTGGTAGTTTGGTCTGGAGAGATAAGGGTGCCATTATTTGAAGAAAGTGTGAAGTTAATAGAGGGAGAGGTAGAAAGAGGAGAAGTTTAGTTTCTTAGGGTAGAGAAGACAGTGATTGGAGAACCATTGCTCTATGGTGGTAAAAGTTTTTTGGTAATGGAGTGGAGGTCAGTTTGGTTGGTGGCAGAGCAAATGATGGTGGTATTGAATACAAGTAGTTAGAGGAGTGGCAAGATGCAGATCATTAATAAAGATGGAAAATAAAAGAGGACCTAGATGGAGAGCCTGGGGGACCCTAAGGTGGTGGGGAGAAGGTCTGAAAAATGTGTTTTTTCCAACACAGCTTGTTTCGATTATGAGAGATTTTAAATGGTGTAAGAGTAGTTGGTGGTTCACCATGTCAAGCTTTTGACAGGTCTACAAAAAAATGATGATGTAGAAGATTGTTTATTTTTTTTATTAATGGAATTAGATAAAGGATACTAAGGCTGAGGTGGTGCTATGAGGTGATTAAGTAACTGTTTGTGAATGCATTTCTCCATTATTTTGCAATAGGAGATAGTAGTGCCACCTTTGAAGAGAGGGATGATGTGGGAAATTTTCCAGAGTGAAGGTATAGTACTTTCTCTTATGGTTCTGTTGATTAGAATAGAGATAGGGTAAGCAATAGCATTAGCACTTAACTGAAGATATTCAGCTGGCAATTTGTCTGCTGAGGGGGTGGAAGGTTTGAGTTTCATATAGGAAGTAGGTATGGGTTTAAGTTGAAATGCTGGTGGTGTGCAGCTTGGGTTACCTAGTAGTGAGGGGTCTGGGCTTTGCTGGTTGGCTAGGTTAAGTATTGTAGAAGTAAAAAAGTTATTGAAAGCATTTGCTGTTTGTAAGGGAGAGTCTGGGCAGGAGCCTAGTGGACTAGGGGTTTCAACGGATAGTAGTGAGTTAATAGATTTCCAGAATTTCTTTGGTTGTAGGTGGGAGGATTGCTGTAGTTGTGTGTAAAAGTTCTTTTTATCTTGTATGATAGCTAGTTTAGTCTTATTTCTTTTTTGTTTGAAGCTAAGGTGATCAAAAGAGTCCTTAGTGGTTCAGGCTTTATTCCTAGTAAGGATAAGTTGTTTAGTGTTGCTTGTAAGCCATTGAGCTGTCTTACTCAAGAATAGTAAGGAAGGTTGTATTAAAGTGGTTCATCTATTGGGAGACTCTTTAGTGGTAACCAGGTAACTAGGCTAAGTTCATTTTGAAACTGATGGAGGTCAAAATGTTTTAGGGGAGGTGTTTCTAGATGTGTTTTGTGCCTTATAATGTATGTTAGTGAGTGGTCACTAAGGTCATCTGGGAGGGTTCCAGTTGAGTACTTTTGTAGGGGACTATTTGTCAAGATCCAGTCTAGTATGGTTTCTTTGTTATTGCTTTTATTTGTTCTAGTAGTTGAGTGAATGGTTTGATGGAATCCATATAGGTTGATAGGGGTTGATGGATAAGTTTGTTTGCAAACATTCCAATCTATGTTAAAGTCACCTAGTAATATAGTTTCTTGAGGGAGATTAATCGAGAACCAGTTTAGTAGGTCTTCTAATATGGGGGAATTGTTGCCTGGGGGAAGATAGGTGCAGATAATGTTTATAGTTTTGTTTGTGTTGAGGGAGAGTTTGGAGATTAGAATTTCACCATGATTGCTGTGTGGTGGGGTATAAATAGTTTTATTTACTTCTAGTCCAGTTTTGAAGAGTATATGTCTAAGGATGTTATAGCCAGGGGATGATTTCATATCTTTTTATTGTGGGTTTAAGCCAGGTTTCAGTAAGACAGAGTATGTCAAATTGTTGGACTTCTAGTAGGGCATGTAGAGCAGTAACCTTGTTAAATATGCTACGGATGTTAAGATGAGCTATAGAAAGAGATTTGGGAGGTTTGGTGTGTGGTGTAAACCTAGTTATCTTTTGTTGGGGATTAGGGGAAAGTACAATGGTGTCTGGGCCTGGATTGTGATTTAACTGTGAGTATTTGAAGCAGTAGGTATGTTTAGTAAGTATATCTATAAGGTATTTGATATGAAAGAGACAATGGTATTTGGGTTCAATATATGAGCTGCTGTATATGGGACAGAGATGGGTTGTAAGTATAGTTGGGGGGGGAGTTAGAGTGTGTTTTTGAGGGATGTTAAAAGTGGGATGTAAAGGTTGTTCATAATAGGTAATAAGATAGGAAGAGGAGAGAAAAGTTAAAAGAGTTAGTAGTAGGAGAGGAAGGCAAGTGTAGGTCATGCTGAGTTGAGATGAGTGTGTATAATAGATATGTGTTTGTTGTTGTAATAGGTGGATAAGGGAGGAGCCTATTGTAGAGTGGGTGGAGAGGGTAAATAATTATGGTTGGTTCAGGTTTTGAAGGGAGTGGTTATGTAGGTATAAATGTAGAGGTCCCAGGGGCAGGGAGCGGGAAGAGCCAAAGGAGTAGAAAATTGCAGAGAAGAAACAATCAGTCAGGTGGAATAACAAAAGTATATAAAATAGAGGAAAGATCGTGGTAGAAGGTAGTAAAGTCAGAATAGGTTAGGAAAGAGCCAGAGAATGAAAACAAACAGGTAGAGGGGAGCCACGTGATCGCAAAGGATTAGTAATGGGATAAAGAAAGGAATAAAAGTTAGAAAGACAAGAGCAGTATGGAGAGAGAAGAGATAAGAAAATCAGTGGTAGTAATGACTGTGTCTGAAAGAGGGTCTGGTTAGAAAGATGTAGTGAACTGGTGATGGCTGCTGCTAGTTCAGGGCAGGTAGGTAGGCTAGGCACACAGGTAGAATGTCTAAGGTCAAACATATAGCTTCCACATACTTTGGCAGTCTTTCCTTAGTTTTAGGCAGATGTCCCCGACTAATGTCTTGGAGGGGATTACTGGATAAAGTTCAGGTTTTCCAAGGAGGGCAAGGATTCTTTTTAAGGTATAGCTGGGTCCCGATAGAGGGTAAAGAGTGTCTTATTTCCTTCAAACCTTCTTTTTGAATTACATGCAAAATTTCCTTATGGCTCATAGGGGTGTTGGATTAACTGGATTATGGATTAATTATGGATTATGGATTATGGATTAACTGGGTCATGTATGAACTACAGACCACTGAGCTGTGAAATCTTAAGCACTGGTCACCATACATTCCTACAGTAAGAGTCAGAATATCTGCCTGACAAACAGAGCACTGATGTCATTTGACCTATGACAGAGTCACTGATGAGAGACAAGAGCCATACCTCTCAACCTCTTAGAGCAAGAAATCTGGACAAAGCCATTAATTAAAGTGGGACAAAGGCCAAAAAATAGGGACAATTTTTAAACAAACACAGAAAGTTGGTAGAATCACAGGTTTTGCATTAGCATGAATTTTCTGAAGGGTATGAACTCAAATGCCTGTCATTACTTTGCAACTTCAATCCTTAAAGATTTACTGCTAATTTGCCAGGAAAAAAAAAACAAAATTTTACAAAAAATGGACCAAAAATTTGTAGCAAAAATCTGGCCATTTTGCAAAAATCTGTACAGTTGAGAGGTATGAAGAGTACACATCTGTAATTTTTGGCAGTTTCTGATATGGACATGTAGCACTGTGACATCATACTGATCAACAACATTTCAGGTAAATACTGACAAAGTATCTGTCCAACAGCGGAGTACCTGCATTCTGGTATGTAGTAGTATGTAATACAATGACCACATTCTGACTCATGACAAATTGACTGTGACAGTCCATCCTTCTCTGATAAGTCACTCCCTCATAGTGGCATAAATTGCAGTGCCACATTCTGACATATAGCACCTTTCTGACCTGTAGAAAAGCACAAGTGCATCTATCTGAGAGAAAAAACTTTCCTCAGTGCCATAACAGTGATTTTTGTTTTTTCTTTTATCCTCAGTCCCCTAATGACCATCTAGCTCTACCCTTTTGACTGCTCATTTGACATCTTCTTTCTCTGGAGGTGAGAGTACTGTAACCCATTCATTTTGCTGGGGTAAAAGCTGAGCAAACCAAGAATAGGAAATGTCATTTATATGTCTGTGATTAGGTCCTCCCCTTACCTAACCCTTCTGTATAGTGGCTTGCAGGCTGCTCAGTTGCTGCTCACAGGGGTGCATGCATGCAATGAAGCATGCAAACCTATTCATAAGCAGTGCAGCACTGCAGCTTTGGCTCCCAAGTCTCAATGTTGTAGGTGATGCACTTGCACTCCTGCATATTTTACCAATGTAGTGTGAGGTGGTGTCAAACATTCACTGTCACACTCTCCTGCACTGGTCCACTCCTCCTCCTTTTACTAGTCAAACGAGTATTCTAGGGCATAGTCAAGGGTCTGACAGTACAGTGATCTGACACAGTTCTGACATATGTTTGTTTCATCCATGAAGTCTCCGACCATCCGTATGACAGTTGTGGTACTCCTTGCTGGTGGCATGTATTGTACTGCTACTAGTATTTAATTTATAGCAATCTGCTAATTTGTTGAAGAGCACCAGTCTAATATCAGTGCTGTTATTTAATGGAAACATGTAATGTTTTACTGCCATTCCAAACAATGACAATGTCAATGCCACCAATGAAAGAGCAGAGATCTGTGTGATGGCATCTCTATTCCCTGATGATTGGCCTGGCTCCAAGGTGCAGACACATGGAGCCCTGACTGTACCTTAGGTGACCAGGATATGATTATTGGATCTGACAGTGGTGGAGCAGGCAAGGACAGACAAGAGTGAATGAATGTGATCTGCTTACCTCTTGGTTGGGTGGTTGTGGGCACTTAGGGAGCACATTTGGAAGTGCAATTACCCTACTGACAACCAAGAACACCACTTCTTGTGCTTCAGGACTGGGGTGAGCTGCTTGCTGGTGGCATCCTGTACAGTACTGATGGATAAGCAGCCTGAGCAGCCCATTGCAAGACCCTCTTCCCCAGCTTTGTAGGGACCATATGGAGAGATGAGATCATAATAGAAAAATTGGAAAAAAATGGATTAATTTGCTGGGATGAGGCTGTTGATCAGCAGACAGTGGTAAAAGAAACTACAAAAAATATTGCATGATAATTATATGCTGCAGTCTGACATCATCTGGATTTATATCAATGCCACAAGTATGAAGCTATTTTCTGATAATCAGGAGAATATCACCAATTTCTGGAAGCACTGGTCAGTTTCCAAAACAGAGCCCCTTCACCAAAAATGTAGATTGCCCCTTAAACCCACAAAGTGCAGTCTTAAACAAAAATCCCATTTAGAAAAACAGGAATTCTGAACAAAAGTAAGACTATATACCTATCTGTATGAATTATGTGTGTGTGTGTGTGTGTGTGTGTGTGTGTGTGTGTGTGTGTGTGTGTGTGTGTATATATATATATATATATATATATATATATATATATATATATATATATATATATATATATATAAACAGAAAACAGACACTTATGCCATTTTACTTAACTCCTAGCGTATCCCATTGCATAAAAGAAATAAACTAAAGTGGTGTATGCCATGGAATCCATGATCTATGCCCGGTTACACACATTCTGACTGTGGTATGTAGTGAACTTCCACTATTTTGATTATACAGAGACAATTATGAAGGAAAGAAAGTTAAGCTGACAGCCATGCTAGTCCCTAGTGGTATCTCATGTTCCTGTTGCAGTATTCTGACCTACAGCAATGATAGTCCATGTAATGATGTGAGGCATTGCCAGCTATGCCAGGAGAAGTAGGGCAGTGGATGTATAACATATGCCAGACAGCTAGCTGGAATTTTGTAAAAAAAGTATATGTCATTTGTATATCAAACTGATTTGTACAGATGCTTGTGTTGAAAAGTATTCGTAATGTTGCCTGTGTTAAAAATGTGTTGAGTGTGCCCTGCTGGACAGAGGAAGAAATGTACATGTATTATTGTAACTGTTGCAGTAGACCCATATCGAGTGGTGTACCTCAGGGTTCGGTCTTAGGGCCTTTGCAGTAGACCCATATCGAGTGGTGTACCTCAGGGTTCGGTCTTAGGGCCTTTGTTATTTGGGATATACTTTTCTGAGGTGCATGCCAACACCAGTGGGCTATGGCTGACCAAGTTTACAGATGACTGCAAGCTGGGCACTGTCATCAATTCCCCTAATCCAGGGATCTATACCGGGCCCCTTGCTGTTCTCAGTTTTTACAAATAATCTCCACTCAGCGGCAAATAGTTCTAGCCTTATCCAATACGCAGGTGATTCAACTATTATATGTAGTGCCCCTACCCTGGCAGATTTACACAATAAAACCCAGGATAACTTCCAGTCAGTTGAAAACTGGCTTATTGAGAATGGCCTCATCCTTAACCCCCCAAAAAACAAGCTTCTGCTATTACATCCCTCACAAATTACCATTCCTACCTCCTTCTTCACCATTTACTCTAAAAATGGTACCTCTGTTTCACCTGAATTCCACACAAAACTACTCAGAGTTACCATTGGCAACAAGTTAAAATTTGATATACACACATTAACCTAGCTATTAAAAATACAAACAAAAAGCTAGGTAGTTTCTACAAACACAAATCCTTCCTGACCCATAACACTAGATCCACAGTAGCTCATACCCACCTTCTCTCAACACTACTGTATGCATCTCCAATCTTGACCAATCTATCCAAAACAGAAACCAATAAAATAACCTCCTGCTAAAATCAGATAGCCAAATTTGCTAATAACAGCTCTTTCAGAACCCATCACTGTCACAACCTAAAGGAATTGGGCTGTCTTGAACTGCCAAATTTACTAATCTATAATCAACTTATAGTCACTCACAAGCTGCTCTCCCAACTACATAAAACACCTTCACTAAGTAACATAATCCAACAGTACTCCTGTCCTAGGCAACTCCGCTCCACAGACAAGTTACTGTTAACAGTTACTAGAACCCACAACCATGCTGGTGACTCCCTCTACTCTTCTTACATGTCCAAAATCTGGAACTCCCTCCCTACATCTATAACTCTTGAATCTTCCCTACCCAAATTTAAAAGGTCTATCAAAAGTCACCTAAACAACAAATGGCTTTGTCCCTGCTCCACACCAGACTAACTTCAGTCCCACTCCTATACTAATGCATCTCTTGACTTAATAAATCATCTTTTGACTCAACTGCATAAACTTGTTCACCACAACAAAAGAATTAGAGTATATTTGTGTTAATTTGCTTGCTTTACTGTTGTTTACAAACCTACTGATAAATGTACCAATCTATAGCATGACACTGAATTTGTGTTCTCATCTAGAAATTCTTAGTGGACCTAGTTGAAAAATGTTTTTAATCAATGTCTGTATGTCTTGTAAATTGTCTCTTTGGAGCTTTTCTCCCCAGGCCTCCACTGAAAATGGACATGTATCCAGATGGACTATCCCAGTTAACAAATGTAAAATAAAAAATAAAATAAATAAAATGTGGACATCCTCCAATAGGGTCTCACTCAAACAAATGACTAGTGCCAGAAACATGGCCTCAAGCTAAATACAAAAAAATGCATCATTATCCCCTTTGGGAAGAGTGACCTCCCCATAAATTGTCATATTAATAACAATGACCTAAGCATGTAGTCAGTTGTGAGGGATTTTGGGCACCCAGATTGATAGCAACCTAACTTTTGACCAACATGTTGCTTCCAGTAAGGATATCTCATCCAGGGACAAGGAGGTCATAACACCCCTGTAGTCTACCCTTATAAGGCCAATTATTGAATATGATGCGGCCCATTTGGATTGTACCTCACTAAGGACAAGCAGCAGCTAGAGAGACCACAGAGGTTCCTCACCACAAGAATCCAGGGCCTCAAAAATCTACCATACACAGACAGGCTAAAAGCCCTAGCCCTCTACTCTGTTTCATACAGACTCCTTAGAGGTGACCTCTGTTTGGCATACAAAGCGATCTTGGACCCCGCCTTGATGGGACTGCTGCATATCTGCAAATCAAGCTCCACTTGAGTAACCCACACACATGGGCTCAACCAGCTCTGTGGCATTAATAGGACTTGTTGGCAGGACAGATTTGTATACCAGAGACTCCTCCATCTGTGGCATAGACTCCCTCTCCACATCAAGCAGAGTACATCTTTACCCTTTTTTAGTGCAACCTGGATAACTGGATGGGAAATAAAAAATACATCACTGGGATTCTACATGTGTCCCTGCTGGACAGGGGCATTGGATACTGATTTGTCTTTACATGGGCTAAACTCTTGGCTGGGCTTATAAGGGCCTTAGGGCGAATAGCTTAGTAACTTCCTATGATCCTACGATCCTATGTTGAAATGTATATATTGTAACAGAGGATACTGGAAGAGAAGAGGTTAATCTTAATCCACCTGACTTCGAAAAATAGTAAGAAATTAAATTACTTAATTTAGGCCATAAAGATTGTATCTTACAGTTATCACTGCAGCCAGAGACAAAATGGCTGGAAAAACAAGTACTAGGAAGCCTTTTGTATTGTCTTTAGCAGTGAACTAATTCCTACTCTGGAAGGGTAGAAGTTTGAAATTGTTTTATGACTTCCAGAAGCTACATCAGATCTTAGAAAACTTTATGTGTGTGTATTATTGACACATATGTGCTAAATCCTGGCAGTTTCTAGCAATGGGGGAAACCAGAAGTCAGATGACCATATGTATGTGATGTCATTCTGTAAACGATCACTAACATAATGTTTTAATAACAGCTGAGACTGAAGTCTTAGATCACTCTGTTTTTTAACCTGACAAAGAAGGATCTCAACCTAATTCATCTTGCTTGCTCTAAGTAAGTAACCAGTGAATAATAATTATTTAGATCAGTCAGGAAAATATAGTGAGATTAGTTAAGTATTGCATTTTTGTAACTGTGTGAACCTGTCCACCTGTGGTATTTTTAATATTTCCTGTGCTGAAACTCTGGTGTGTATTGTAAATAGACATTTAGTATTTTCATGTCTGTTTATTCTTTGTTAAATATATTTAGACTTTTAATTGTGGCTGGTCATTTAGAGAATACTTTAACCTTTGAGAGTACTTATATTTATTCAGTGACACTGTGACCACTCCTGAAAGCCTTTTTGCATTTGTCAAAACACTACAATGTGTATTAATATTAATTTCACTTAGTATAATTGGGTACCCTTGCAAGAGCCTTAGAGTAGCTGGCTTTGGAGTGTCTGGTGGTGGGGTAACTACCTTATAGCCTGAGCAGAAGAGGGCATAGCCAGTAAATTTTGGAGCAGAGACATGAAACACTGGTTGCATAGAGAGGATGCTGGAGAACTTCACTTGACACTCAGCTGAGGTCTCAACTCTATAGCTGTGGCAGTGGGGAGTCTGATTGGAGACCTGGAGGGAGACAGATAGAGAAACCCAAACCCCAGACTGAGTGTGTTTCCTGTCTGGTCTTAAGAGAAATTGTGATTGATGCAGAGAGCTGCATCTAGAAATACTGGGTGTATCCATTTTTGTTCCAAGTAAACATCCTTTTCCAGTGTCAGTGGTGAGGATGTAGGCTTCTTGATCAGTGGGGACATCACAGTCCATATAGGGCAGTGATTTTTTTTTTGCTGTTTTAGTTGTCCAAGATTATAGCATGCACTAGTTTGGCATTGCTCTAATCTACAAATTCTCATATCTCCAGCTCATCAAATGTCAGAATATTTTCTTGTTTTTGTGCTGGGGGTTACATGTCCATGTGCAGAGTGCTTCACTCTATGATGACACTTATCAGGCTAGAAAAGTGAACTCAGTCCTTGTGCTAACCATTTATTTCCTAGCATATTTACAGTTCAGGTCTAGATTCTAATATTTATCATAGAAAACCTACAGTGTTCAATATCTGTAATGTTATAATCTTTCAAGTTATCTGCAGCCACCAGGTTACTTGCATCACTGCCTACAATATGTCCACCCACAGGAGATTATGAAACAGAACCTTCAGGTCTGCATAAACTCAGTGAAGGCTGCTGTGATGGAGGGTGTCCAGTACAGAGTCCAGTAAGTGGGTCCCCATCATGATTCCTGGTCACAGCTGAACCAACATGAGATGACAAGGGAAACTGAGGGCAGATATCAGTTGAAACCTCCTCTGACTGAGGGAACAGATGAGACATGAATTAGTAAAAGGTCATCATCATCTGCCAGTGAGTGTAACTACTGGATTTCACAGCAACCTTGAATGGTGCACTTCGAAGAATGCACAGCAACCTCTACACATTCTAGTGCCTAGAACATGTCTGTACCTAGTCAGCTCATGTGGGGTGATCCCTGAGCCTCCAACAAAGACATAGTGGTTGCATTTGGGGTTGACAAGTCTTCTTCCCAAGATGCAATGCCCAGGACACAGAACTCACTGGCTGAGGCTGGGGACACTCCTGATGGTCCTCCTCCACAAGTCATAATCTATGAATGCAGCCTAGATGTTGGGCTTGTGTTGGCTGATTAATGTCTGATGGGACTTATCCTTGAGACGAGCCTATCCTTACAGGACACAGTCTGATGACAGTGCTAGGCCCTGCACTGGATTCTCATTAGCCAGTACTATCTGTACTGCTTCCGGCATGGTGTACACCTTCTTTTTATTTGACCCAAACATTCCATTATCTTGGTGAGAAAGATGAGAACCCTGAGCCATTCTATTGGTGGAACTGTTGTGAAGAATGCTTATATTCATCATGGAAGCATCCAGATTCATCTCCTTCTGTTCTTAAGAAGGAAGATGCCCAGTATAAGCTCCTGTCAATGACATACTTAGTATTATCTCTTGAATTCAGCATAGGTCTTACAGACCACAAGACCTTTCTCACTTACTATTGCAGCAGAATTCTTGACTGCATCTGCAGAGAGCTAGTTACTTTATGCAAAGAAATAATGCTTTAAAACTGCGTGGCCCTGTTCAGGCAACATCTTGAATACTGTCTGTATTTTTGGAAGCTATTCAAGGAGAGGGACACCAGACTTCTGGAATGAACCTCGAGGAAAGCCACAAAGTCACCAGGATGATCCATGGGATGGAGGGAAAGGATATGAGCAGTGACTGGAGTAGTTAGCATTCTTCTCACTTGAGACTGGAAGAAGTAGGGCACATAATATTTGTGCACAAGAGCACATCAGAGAGATGCTGGGGTGATCATCCTGACGAGGAAGATCAGAGACAGAAAAAGAGGGCATAGGTAGCAGAATGTAAGAACCAACTACTGCCTGAATATGCAAGAGTAGTGTTTTATGGAGAGGGTTGTGGACTCATGGAACAGACTTCAAGAATAGGTGGTAGACAGGGGATAGATAGCAACATTCAAAAGTGCATGGAACAGGTAGAGAAGGCATGTAATGGAGGGTAGACAATAAGGCAAAGTAGAATATAAAATGCTGTTGCAGGACAAACTGGCTACGCTGATTATCTTTTTCTGCCATTGAATAAAGGTAATGAAACATGAAAGGGATTCCAAGGCTTTATATGCTATATATATATATATATATATATATATCTATATATATAGTTGTTAGGAGGGGGTTGTCAATGTAGGGCTTTGATCCTTAGATCACTTGCCTCACTTCATTTTTCCCTATAAGACCCAGCTCTGTAAATGTTGCAGAGGAGTCTGGGATCAAGGGGGGCTTGAGAAGCAACCTTTACCATAGCATCTATGTTGGTTTTCATGTAGTATGCTCTACTTTTTTTTTGTTGACACTATGGCTAGGGAAGAAGGCTTAGGAATGTGCTTGCACTGGAAAAGTTTGCTTATCCATTCTTGTTAAGAATAAGTTCAGGCAAACCATCCAGTATCCTACTGTTTGGGATGATGCCATATTTTTTAAGCTTTCTAAGCTATGGTCGAAGCCTTCCAAAAGAGAACACAAGTAGTGGTCATTCTGCAGGGTCTGAATGGTCCTCATGAGACCATCATCCTATTCTAGGTCGCCTTCTTCAAAGAAGAAGATTCACTAGAATGAAGTGGTCTCCCAAGAATTAAACAGTGTTGCCTTCCAAAACTTGAGCTGGCTGAGTCTGAAAGGGTTGCTATGATGTACTGGTACAGTATTCACATTTCTGACTATGACATAGGACTACTTATAGGAGGCCAGCCATCTGCATCATTCATGACATAGACAGCCATCATCACAGACTATTGGATTCCAGATTTACTCATGTATGGCCACATCTTAAAATTATTAGGTAATGTAATCCAATACAGAATCAATGATATCCACAGAGCTTTTAGAAAAGACCATGTTTCTTCTCTTCAAGTGGCCAGTACACTATATTTCACCTTTGGAGATCTCTGCTGATCTCACTTTTTTACTTTTATGAATGGATGAGAGACTTCTCTCCTAAATTGAACCTCAACATCTTTAATGAGTGCTTCCAAAAATGCCATAGTCTAGCTGTTTATACTTCAGGAGATATAACCCTGCTGTAGCAATGCACATGTAGAATGGCATTGAACATGACAGGTCCCTTCTGTTGTTTTAATGCTTTGAGTCAGCTCAGCAGATGTCTTCAGTTCACTCTTGGTGGAATTCAGTTTTTGTATTGTTTAGTTTATTTTCTGTATTCAGTGTTTCTCAAGATGCTAGCCTTGGTGGTGGAGACTCTCTAGGAAAAGGAATTTCATGTGTTCAGCCTGCCTGGATAACTGGCATCTGGTAGGTCTATCTAGGGTCTTTTGATGGTGTCCCTGCTTAAGATTTTCTGTTTCTCTATATATGTGAGGTCTGCATTGTCTGGAGCAATATCCCTATGGTCCAGATTGGAAGGATTGCATTCTTGGAGACAAAACTGAACAATCTTCAATCTCTGCCATTGCTGTAACAGGAGATGTTCATGAAGTCATGTCTTTGGCAGCCTGAAATGAGGATGCAGTTGAAAGTCTAGGCTTGAAGCCTTTTGGTCCTTATGGTGGTCGTAATCTTCAGAGTTCCCTTTACATGTCAGTAGATGTGGACATTGCACTGGACTCTGAGGTGTCACTGGATACAAAGCCAGCATGCACTAACATACTTTCTCTTTGTCTTAGACTCATGTGGACTTCTTGAACTTCAACTCCAGCCCTCTCATGGAGCTAACAGTTTAGATTCCTTCTGTTAGGTCCATCAAGGGCCTTCTAATGGGTGTCTCAGATGCCAGAAAAATTGTTTAGAAGTCTTCAACCTATCAGACATACATGCATACTGAAAGAGATTCACCATCTTGGTAGAGTGAAATCCTCCACATTCTTTGCAATTGGCCATGACATCTTAGTTGCCTATACAACCAGACTAAAGAAGATGGAGCTAATGTTTGTTTCGTTTGTTCCAAGTAGATGAGGTTTTACAGTTACTCACATCAAGTGACTAACCAGCTATGGGCGTGTCCTTCTGTCAGATGCTTATCCTCCAGATTTATGTTTCATTCTAGTGCTTCCCTCAAAAGTAAATACATTGTGGAGATTTGTGCCACAAGAGCATGCTTGTTGATTCACACATTCACCAAGTAATGAAGGAGGCTGACTTCCAGTAATATTTCAGGACTCAGCCATCTGAGCCCTTGACTGTTAATCTGACCCCATACACCCCCCCACAGACGTCTTGCAATTCTTACTGCTTGTGCTTCTTCCTAACAGTTATCACTGCAAAAGGTTACCAAGGTCTGATATAACAGGTACCTATATTCTCACAATATCAACAGATTTGCAAGGAGGTGTTCCATCATCCCGTGTGTTTGGATGACTTTTCCATCCAGCTTGTGTAGATGGATTTTACTGTTATGTTGGGCAAGTACATCATCATGTATTTTTAACTGTCTCAGTCTTGCAGGCTATACTTGTTCAATAAATGTGATTTGAACTGAGTAGTACTGGGATTCATGGCACACTCCTAGCCAGCCATATGACATCATGAGGTGCACAGGTTTGGGGGGGATGGCAAAAGAATGAGAGAAAATGTTTGGAGTGTACAAAGCTAGGAATAACAAAAGAAAAAAATCCCAACAGTTACCCATTACAGATGGTCTCTACGTACATAGGATGATATGATGGAGTATGTTTTGTTGATTTTTTTTCACGGCTGATTATAACTACTTAGTCCAATGAAACCCCTTGTGTTTCAGGCTGATCATAAGCTATTGATTATCCTACTAGTTTAGCATAGAGGGTTAAGGTTATGACATGCTACGACATGTTATGTGACAGCCCTACCTTGAATCCTGCATTCACTGGCATTCCATGTGACTCTGTACAAGCTACTTAATCAGACTGTGCTTCTGAGTCACCCCTGAAAAGATATAACTGGGTCTGGTTACCTAGAAAAATGAATAAAACAAAATTTCAGACTAATATTTCTGTACTCCTTCCACAGATTGTCATATGTTATATTCCTGTCTTCCATGACTAGCTAGACCTCATATGTTATATTCCTGTCTTCCATGACTAGCTAGACCTCACAGTCTTAACAGGAAGACTGTACTATACATTCAACATACTCTGCCGGCTTGGAAGAGGATGTTCTTATACTGCTACTGGGGTGCCCTATTATTCTTATTGCTTCATCTATTTTTCTTTTTGAAGGTGTTAACAGTCTTGGAATATTATTCTGTTGATGTGCCTTAAGGGATGCATCTCATTGCATCTTCCATATTTGCAAAATGTATATTTAGTAGGATGCGTCTTGTCGACTTGTTTCTTGGAAAAAGTGTGCACTATTTCTGTTACACTTCTTTTAACTGCTTCCATTTCCTTTTTTGTGTGAAAGTAAGGATCTTTAGAACTGCAAGAAGTGCAGTCAGCTTTAATTGTAGATGAGACTGATCGTGAGATAATTTTGCATGCACAACAACAGGTTTTCACAGGGGTCAGATGTTATCTTAATTGCATAGTTGTGGAAATAGAAGGCAGACAAAAATATATGTAACTAATTTACTATTTTTGTTCTGTTGTTGACTTGGCATACTTCAACCTGCTGGCACAAAATATGACCAGAGATGTCTGGGAGATAGTACAGAGGACTGAAGCTCCGACTTGTTAATCAGCTGCTTCCTGTGCCAAGGGCACATGGTTTGCATCTTTCTACCTTTATTTGCCTGCTCTTTGACATTTAGCAAATCACTTAACTAAGCATTTCCCTGTGGTAATTGGGGATTTGGGTTAGGCTCCTTAATCGTTGCTCAGACTGCATGCCTAGTAACAACTTATTGAATCACTGAATCTAGGAATCTTTGCCTTAATGTAATTTCTAAAAACCTTGTGAAAAAATATGTGGAAAGGTTCAAAAGCTGCAGCAAGTTGTTTCTTCATGAAGGACTTTCACAGCGCTCCTGTTTATCAATACCAGTCACTGTCCAGCCAATCCTTGAGTTGTTCTAGGTCATCCTGAGTGAAGATAATGCCAGTCTGTTGCTTCTCTAACATCAGGTGACATTTGCCTTACATAAATGTTGCATTACTCTCTACCATTTTCTTCTTCACTGTTTCACAAGTCCTGGTTGCTTCAATAAGTTTGTTATTTGTGAGTGGTTGGGTCATTTAAGTTCATCAGTATTGTTCAAACGTTTGTAGACTGTGGTGGTGGTGCTGCAGTAGCGTTGTTGCCTTACAGTAAGACGTTGCCCTGTTCGATTCTCAGCTAGAGCATCTTCTGTGTGGAGACATGCGTGAATGGGCATACCTTTGTTGAAGGTTGTCCATCAGGGCCGGCAACTTGGCATGTAAAAATCTACTGCCAATCATTAGCGGACCGGAGTTCCGCTGTGGCGACCCCTAACCGGGAAAAGCCGAAAGACATAACAAGTATTGTTCAAACGTTTCTCAGCTCAGGAATCTGCTGATGTTGGCAGCTGTACTGGCTATATAATCTCTTCCAGACTGAAATCTGTGTGCTTGTAGTATTTTGCAGCAATATATTGTTATGTTTTGGGTAATTGTACTATTCTGTTAATGATGATAGTTGCAAAAGATTTAACAAAGTTAATTAAATGAGGCTATTTCATTTTGGTTCATATTTTACTAAATATTTATTAAATAATAAGAGAGAAGACTATTTTCATATCATTTGCAAGAAAACAACACTTTTATAAACAAACTCTCAGGTGTTTGATACATAAAACCCTTTTTAATATCCATTTTAATATCCATTTAAAAGTACACCTGCTTATATCAAATGAATATTCTTGCAAAATGCTTTTGATAATACTGCACATACATATAACAGACTTGTCACATTTCTATTAAAATAACAATCAGCCAAGGAGATGCCAAGGAAGAGTGAGAATCTTACCTTCTAAAACCTTTCCTTTAAAATATAAACTACACACAGAACAGAACATGGCTACCTATGAGAAATACATTGTTAATAAAAAACAAAATAAGCAAAGGTCTGAAGTGGATGTTTTCTAAAATTGTTGAAAAACTAAGCCTGTAGAGAAAAACCTGAGAAAAATATATTAGGAAGGTCTCTCCAATCTCTCATTTTAAAGCTGATTTAACTTCAAAGTATTTCATAATGAAAAGTAGTCTGTCACAAAAGGTGAACAAGAATCATCACTAACGTTGGTTATATGGCAAAAAATACAGAGTCTCTGTTAGTGATGCAGGTATCTATACAGCCTGCATCTATTTAAAGAAGCATTGACACAAGTTTTATACTGAATTAAAAAACCTTTTAGGATAAAGAAGATTTCTCACAACAGGCGACATTCATTTATTTATTTTTTCTCAGAACTCATAAGGAATAGAAAATGGTTATTGAACATATATTATTGCATTTCTCTGTCAATTCACTAATCCAGGAGCAGACAGGGGTAACACTGTAGCCCTTGCCTCCAACTATATGTTGACTGTACTTGATGAAGGAATATTTGAGGCAGTGCAATGGTTGTAGAATGTCTATCACAGCAATACTCCAGGTATTTATTTCCGCAGTTCCTCATAAAAGAGAAAAAGATCATAGAATATTTCAAGTGAAGAAAATATTTTTATATGAGATATAATTATCCTTAGGATTTAATGTAGGCTGTGATGAGTATTAGTTTGTCTTATGGAAAATCCTAGTTACCATGCAAACAGTGTGAAGGACTGCCTAAGCTTTCACATATGAAATACAGTTCTCCCCAACCCCTGCTAAACATCTCCAGCTATTAGTTTCCCCTAATGTTGATCACCTCTATATTGTGGGGATCTGATCAACTGATCCATTTGCACATGCCTGTTCATTTTCTGTGCTTCACTTTTTAGTTGGGTCTTTTGAAATATGATAGCCACCCTTTACCAGATGATAAGGTTCTGATAGTTGTTGATTTTTATGTCCTGCCTGACCGGTTGAGTATAATAACAGATCTATTATCTTTAATGTTAATGAGCTAGATTTACTGATTTGCATGCTATGTGGTACGCAGGTCTTCTAGAGAATTGACACAGGAATTTACACCTTGTTGAAGCGTCATCACCCTATCTGTGTCTGTCAATTGTTTATTATGGTTTCTGAAGTGATAGGATGTGAAAAGTGAATTCATATCTGCCAGAACTGAATAACTACTTCTGCAGAAGTGAAGGAACATATTTCTTCATTCGTTCATAGGTAAGTACTAGGGAATGCCTCGTGAATAAACATACCAACGCCTTCCTGGAATCACCTACTGGGATGTGCTTTCAGTCTCTGAAACTGTTGATCCAACATCTAGGACATGCTGTAGTGCACTCTCCTGGGAGCTCTCTGGATCTCTGATATTGGCCAGGTACTCTACATTAGGAGTTAGTGGTGGTTCCCTAGCAGACCCTCCCCCTGTAACCATCTGGTCACAGCCCACTGCAGCTGCTCTCCTCCTTGCAGATGTGATCATGTCAGTGACCTTGTGCACACCTGCTCGTATGTCCTGCCATGGCCACCCAAAGTATTTACATAGTCTACTATCTGCAGCCATATTCACATCCTACGTGCCATATCTTCCTGTCCTCTTTCCAGCAGAAAAGCACCATGTTGCCTAAAGCCATTCACAATCACCTGGTTCTGAGCATTGGTGAAAGGGAGTCTCCATGGATTGACATGCCTGGGTGGCATACTCGTAATTGTCCTAAAAGACAACAGAAGGATAATACACATAAGTATCACATAACTACGAAATAACTGTTTTCAGATAAAACAGGTAAAAAGGTAGCCAGTCAGTATTACCCACTGGAGAAACATAAAAGAGTCTAGAGATGTGAAATACTAACAACAGGATGCAAAACAAGGAGAGTAAGAACAGCAATATATCATTGTTTGTGCCATAACAATAACTCACCTTTGCTTCCCCCCAAAAGAACAGTCCATCCTTGTTTGTGCTATAACAGTAACTCACCTTTGTTCTTCCAAAAAGAACAGTCCATTCCTGTTTGTGCCATAACAGTAACTCAGCTTTGCTCTGCCCTCAAAACAATAACAATCCATCCTTGTTTGTGCTATAATATGGTTATGCCTTACTGCATAACCATATGTATTAGGTAAACTTGCTTTGAAATCGACAGAACATTGTGTATGAGTTTAAATTTTTGAGTTCCTTTAATGTATGCTGATTTTTTGATTACTAGTTGATTTTTTAAATATTTTTTTTGTGTAAGTTTATTATTAACAATTTCTATCTGTCTTGCTTATGTTATGTTATGTTATTTTTCCCCCCTCTACCCGAAAAAAAATACATCCAGCTATAATAGACTAGCCTAGCCCAGCAAAATAAAAATAAAATAAAATAAATAAATAAATAAAAATAACAGGAACTCACCTTTGCCCCCCAAAAAAAACAACAGTCCATCCTTGTTTGGGCAATAACAGTAACTCACCTTTGCCGCCCAAAAGAACAGTCTGTCCTTGTTTTACCATAACAGTAACTCAGCTTTGCTCCCCCACCTAAAACAACAGGAGAATGACCCATTTTGTTAAAAAAATTATTTTTGAAATGCTAAAAGTGCTATCAAAGGACCTGCCCCTGAAACATTTATACATATTTATCACACAGCATTCCATTTTCATGTATTAGCAATCCTGTATACCTCTGAAATGGCTTGACAAACATGCCCAGGCTATCAGTACACTTCTAACTAATGCATACAGATAAAAGTGTAAAAGCCTTTGCTTCAGATTTTTCTTAAATACATTCCACCATATGCAGCATGTAGGTGACAAAATGGAAGCATATCTTCTGAAGTTCAGTCCTCCTCCGTACAGATATATCCTGAAGAAAAAAAACATTTTTACAGTCTTTCAAACATATACAACTGTCGTCACCATCAGTTTGCCTAGCTACATTGTTGCCTTTTTATATGGTGTAGATTCAGGGCTGTTAGCACAATGAAGATGAAAATGAGGTGTGAACTCATTAGAATTGCTGAATCCCAAATACTTGGATCCATGTATGAGATATAAACATAGTGCAGGCACTCCCTCAGTGTTTGTTATTAATGGATTGCAACTGTGAGTGACTACTGTTTGGGAGAAAGAAAACAACAGCACTACAGGCGGCCTTACTTCCACTGAGTGTGTCAAGTTCGATCTACAAAGTGTTAGATTTAAGGTTAGAAATGTAAGTAAACAGCACACAAGTCACAGGTTGTGTTCCTTAACATCCCTTCATTTGTTGGCAACTGCATATAATATTATTTCCACTTAATATCCTCACAGTTTTTAAGGTCAACGATATAGAATGGTTTACACAATGCATGTCTCAGCTTACTGCTCAGATAAATGAAGAAGGGTCAAGAAACACAGAAATGTAAGACAGAGCTGTATATTTGCAAGCAATATGGTTTGATATCACTGTAGATGATGTTGCAGCTGGTTGTGTACTGATTGAGTTCACTTCTTTGCTGCAAAGCTATATGTGTGGCAAAGAGGGATAAGGCACCCATCCTGGGCTCTGAAGGTGCATTGGAGTTAGAGTTATAATCCAGATCTATGTAGAAATATCTCTTGTGTACTAACATTTTCTAGTGTATATGCTATAGATTGCTTTTCCTCATTTCAACTATTTCCTCCTTTTTTTGAGGGGAGACATTGTTTGAGCAATGCACTGCTGAGTGCAAGAAACAGAGAAAAAATGAATGTCAGGTTTGGCTATGCTTATCTCATTTGTGTGAAGCACAAACTGGACAACTGGCTAGACAGGATCCAGACAGTCAAAAACAGAAACTGGATGCATTCAATTACTACTATTAGGCATCACCCAAACCTGCTAAGCAATGTTGCATGGTGGTTAACAGTAAGACCTTAAGAATGATTAGTAAAATAAGGAATTTCATGTAACTAGTGCTGTGGCAGCAGGTGTAAGTGTAGGGCTGGAGTACAGATGGTCCTGGGTTCTACTACAGGGTGTTCAACCTTTGTTTTACTGTTGTGGCATTCCAGTTTATAACAATGAACTGCAAGATAGGCAAGTGTTTTCTTAACCTTCTTGTGGCAACAGGTGCAAGTGTAGGACTGCCATACATATAGTCCCGGGTTAGAATACAGGAAATTCCACTTCCCATTTTAGTCAATCTCACTTATAACCATAGTGGAGCTGATATTAATTATATATATGAGGGCTGAGACAGTGCTATTCTGTCAGTTATTTTTGTATATATCTATGTATTATCACATTTATTATCACATATATGACTGTGGATATACTGTGTACTATAT
Organism: Protopterus annectens; assembly: GCF_019279795.1. NCBI lineage: Eukaryota > Metazoa > Chordata > Ceratodontiformes > Protopteridae > Protopterus > Protopterus annectens. The sequence goes on along the minus strand of NC_056728.1, from coordinate 895,889,858 downwards.
TCCTGTAAGAATATTTCTACTATCTGGACTGGCATGGCCTTCACATTTGCCTAACACACATACACAACTACCTGTGCATCCAATAACCTTGAAATTGCAACTGCAATTATGTAATGCTTCACTGCTTGCAACTGTTGCATTCCACTTACCATTGCACAAATGCATTGCTCGGAGGTGTGCACTGGTAAGCGGAGCGGACCATTTTCAAACAATGTGCACAGTCCCAGTAAACAAGATGGCTGGAACTGGTGGGAAAGCATCATTCTCCAATTGCTCTAGATCTGTGGCAGACATGGAAGGCATTTGTGGGGAAGGTTTCAGGTTTAGATAGGTTGTCCAGGAGTCCAAGATTTTTATTGGACTCCTAGTTAAGAACCACAGTGCTAGGTTTCTGCAGAGGTAATATTCTGGCTCCCAGTATAAGTCAGAAGCTTGGAATAGTTTAGCTTGGGCTATAACCAGTGCCACTGGTATCCTCCACACAGGTAAACAATGTAAGTATCACTACAATGACCTCTGAAGGAGGAAGAGGGATGTCCTCGACCATTGGATTGGGGAATTTAAGACTGTGGACATCCCACACCTTTGTAAGTATCAACTACAGAGAGTACTTGTAAGACTCAAAAGCTGAATATAGGCAAAACTGGTATTTATAATAGTATTCTGTTCTGTATTTTTTCCACAGCTGCGTGTGATCATGAGGTAAATGTCCAAACCCATGGGGCTAGATTGGCGAGGATTAGGGAAACATGTGGTATGTATGCAGCAGAACAGTAGTGTTATTCTAGCATTAAAAGTTAAATGGCATTTTATACAGTTGTATCAAATTCAGCATGCTTATCTCAACTGTAAAAGCAAGTATGCATGCATTAGTCTGTAGCACAAACCAAGATTACAATATTACACTTTAGTCAGAGGTTGTGGGTTCAAATACCTCACTTTCCAACTATACAATAGTGTTACCTCTGCAGTTTATATTTAAATTAAATTAAAACCTCTCTACCAGTGGCACAAATGCCCTACTGAGAAGTGTAATCTGTATAATTAGAACACACATATATGCAATATATGCACACGTCAAGGAGTACAAGCAGTATTTGCTGCAATCTGTAATACAGTATGCATCTGTTAGGAGATGTGAGTCTTAAAAGTAAAGTTATCTGTTAGGACTTGATAGTCTTAAAAGTAAAATTAAGATAACATAGTCAATTAATTGTATCAATGCACTGGATGTCACATATGAAGGTACTAAACTTATCTCTTTTTTTTCTTTCTCACCCAAATCTTTTCTTCTCTTTTTTATTTTTATTTTATTTTTTTTTAATTATGTGCTGTCAAAATGTGTCCATGTCATCCATGTGTACCACATCAATAAATGCTTCAGAGCACAACAGGTTCCCCCACAGGATCTGCCTATCCCCCCTCCATCAACTTCAGCACCATTGCCCAGCACATCTGGGAGCCAGCCAGGTAGCACTTCTGCACTACCTGCCCCCTCAGGTAGTCTTGAGGGGGCAGGCAGCATCTCTGCACTACCTGCCCTCTCAGGGCAAGACTACCTGAGGGGGCAGGTAGTGCAGAGGTTCTGCCTGTCCCCTCAAGACTACCTGAGTGGGCAGACAGCACCTCTGCACTACCTGCCCCCTCAGGTAGTCTTACCCTGAAGGCTGGTCCAGTGGTACCCTCCAGGAGCAGTGGCAGAGGTGGTGATTTTATCATCCACTCTGATATGGCAGGGATGGTGTGTCCTGCACTGTTGATGCAAGCCTATGCAAGCTAGAGAGGCTGCTCTTCCTCATTTTACACAATACAAGAAGGAGGAGACACAGATGTCAGGCACTCCAGCCAGTGGAGGAGTGAGGTGACAGTGATAAAAGGCCAGTGGGTGGGAACTCGATTCTTACTGTTACCCACTTTGATAACCATGGGTTTGGGATGTTCCCACCCTCACCCATATTATGGTGTCCACAACCTTTTGTGTCCATCACTGTCCCTGCCTGTTGACTTGTTTGTCTTGTCTGTTTGCAATTGCAATTTACCCAATTTACATCTCTACATTCCTTCCCCAACATTCCTCTATCTGTAAAAAAAAAAAAAAAAAAAAGGCACCTGTTCCAAACTAAAAAAAATTGTCCAGTACATAGCTCTCCATTTCACACATGTGTCTTCATTACACACTGGATTTGGTCCAATTGGCTATACAACATGATCATGGTATGGCCACCCCTCTAGCTATGGTTCTTTACTACTTTCCTTCTGCATATTTCTGCCATGCTTTCCCTTTGTTCTTCCCCCACTTGCCATTTCATCAGTGTCCTATCTTCCCCATTTCTTTTGTTTAATACATTATTGCGTGATGGAGCACATTGCATACCAATGGCAGCAACAGAAATGTAAAAGTAGTTAAAAGTATTAGATACACTGTATTCGAACCCAGTACCATCAGGCCCCAAAACGAAATGTATCACTGCAATAACTGCATTAACACATGCTGCCACAGAGTTAGTTAAGTAGCAGGTGTATTCCAGAGACTCACTGCTAACTGTAAGACTTTAGCAATGCAGCTTGAGTTTATGTCACTGCTTAGCTACATGAAAACCTGTGTATCTCACATGTGTATGCACATTGGTAACCATTGAGCAAACTCGCTGCTCGTCATACTATGGAAATGTATATATTATGCTTTATTACTGCTGTCTACTGTCTATTTCCTGTGTATGACATCAGGTACATGTGTGTAGGCTCATTTCTTATCACGCCACATCAGATATGTTATGTCAGAGATATGGGATTAGTGGTGGTACTATTCTGATGTTGTCCATGATTGTGGTTGGTTCCCTTAATGTTTTTCATGATCCTTTACCTGTATCCCTCTTGCTGGAGACCTCTGCTGAGAGTGCACTCATATTCAGGCATATCAGTTTGCACACCTTCAGAATATGGACCCTACCCTAATTGTATGTCATATCCCTGATAGCTACCCTCTGCATTATTCATCTAAGGATCTTACCTTATGCAGACATCCTCCCCATTATTATGTCACGTTGTGTGACAGTCACAGACAACAGATTTTCACTTTTCAGTCTGTACTGTACCATATAGATATGTGCTTGGTGTTGCTGCTACAACCATCTTCCACTGACATGCCCTCCTCTGCTGTACATGATGGAGTTTCACATGTCCTCTTTCTCTGTGTTGATTCCTACAGTTCATCTGTCTGTCCCTATTCCATGTACACACTTCCCCTGAGCAAACATTTTACATGGTAGTCCCATGTCCTGTTACAGATCATTAACACAGCTTCAGTACAGAATGCCAGGAAGGGGATATCACAATATTTTGCATTGTAGGTACATTGTCCTGTAATGCGTTTGGAAAACAGCAATAAAGGCAACGCAATTCCTCTGTTGAAAACTTTAATGATAAAAACATGACAGAATACACCACACGTATACAATCAGCACAAAATGTTAAACACACTGATGTTAAGCTCTTTCATCTGCCGATTGCAGACTTCATCAGAACATAATCAAGTGCTACTGTCTGTTGCATTTAAACAGTATTTGGCGCCAAACCAGACTAGATACTTAAAGACACATCACTATATATACGGCACATCATATCCTATATACTCTACTGTTTGATGATGTGTAAATAAGTGTATAAATACATGAATAATAGATTAATACAATGGATATTCTAAACTAAAAATGCTCACTACTACATGAATATGATACATATAAATAATAAATATTTAATAAATAATTTATGATAAAAATATTATAAAATGTGAATAATGTATATTTCATACTTATAAATAATTTAAAAAAAACATGAACTGGAGTCTATATATAAGTGTATATAATATATAAGATATCTTGTATACAAATAAAATGTGTAACCATAATAAAATGTCATTTCAAATAAATACTATAAACATATTTCTATAACATTATTTGTATAAAATAGATCACATTTTAAGGAATGGTTTAATACTAATAAAATCATTGAGTCCTGGGGTTCTGGTGGCATCTACTAAAATCTGCCACTTACTCTCCCTACATGCAAGTTTAGTTTTCCAATCACCCCCTAGTGGATTAATAAATTCCTGATCAATTATAGTAAAAGTGAAGAAATGTTGTTCACCTACATCTTTGATGTGTCTATATAAGGCATTTTTGGGGTCCTTAGTTTTAATCCTATAATAGTGTTCGTATATCCGCTTCTTCAATTGCCTCTCAGTCTTTCCAATATAGAAAACTGGACATAAATTGCATTTGGCTAAATACACCACCTGTTTTGTATAACAATAACCTCCCCTACTCCTAATTTTGGTATGATTCACATCTTTCAATATAATATGGGATGAAGTATTTATATATTTACATTGTTTACAGTTTCCACATTTCTTAGTATGTGTTCGTTTATCCTTCTTATTCACATCATGGCTACCCGTCTTCTCTAATAATTTCTTAATATTGGGTGCAGTCTTATAGACTATGGTCGGATACTGACCCAATTTTTCTCTACTAGCATCTGTAACTGTAAAAATGTCCCAATATCTAATCACTATATCCTTAATATAATTAACATAGGGGGAATAAGTTAAAACACACACTCTACCTTCCCTAAATATGTTTTCTGTTTGTACTTTTTGTATAATATCATGTTTGCCCAATAAAGGTATGTATTTTTGATCCCACTGGGAACTAACATATTTGATGGTGTCATCCAATAAATCTTTAGGATAGCCTCTATCCTTAAATAATTGATAAATATATTTCATTTCATTTTCCATCTCTACTCTTGTGGATGACATTCTAGCTCCCCTAATACATTGACCTTTTACAATATTCTTGAAAATATGTCGTGGATGATTACTGGTAATCTTTAAGGATTTAATCTTTAAGAAGGAGTTGAAGCTGTTTGCAATTTCTATAGGGGATTAATCAAGGGCAGCTGATGGTGTAGGAGTGGCGGAATGGCCTGGGTATAGAAGATTGTTAATACCAGCCCAGAACGTTTGAGGTTTTAGCTAATATTTTTGTTGTAGGAGGGTGAGGTGATTTTATTTTGTCTAGAATGACAGATTTTTCGGTCTGGTTCCTTAGCTGCCAGTATCTTACTTGGTCCATGGAGCTTTGATAACATGCCACCTGGCCCAGGCACTATTCCTTAGTTTAGTTTTGGTTGTTGTTGCTTTAGATAGCCACGGTGCAACTATGGCTTTTACACGGATGGTACGGTTAGGAGCATGGTGGTTAAGGATAGCCAGAAATCTGGTATTGAAGTACTCAGCTGCTTCTTGCAATGGGAGTCATTTCAAGACATTCCAATTACATGCTTTGAGTTCATTTTGGTAGTTGTCAAGGTTAAAGTTCCTGACATTTTTATAGTTTTGTAGGTCGGCTGGTTGGGAATGTCAGCTTTGAGCCTAATAATATTGGTAAGGCAGTGATCACTTAAATCATTGGGTAATGTACCTGACTTGTACTTTTGAGGGTGGCTGTTAATAAGTATCCAATCAAGGATACTATCTTTGACTCTATTTTTGCTAAATCTGGTGGGGGTGGCAATGATCTGAGTAAACCTGTGGAGGTTTAAATGGGTGGAGGGAGTTTCAGAGGAACAGGTGGTTCCAATCAATGTTAAAGTCCCCCAAGACAATGGTTTCCTGGGGATAGTTAGAAGCTAGCCAATGTAAGATATTTTCTAGAGTATTATCATTCTTGCTGGGTGGAATATAAATGCAGACAATGTATCTGCATTTATTTTTGTTTATTATTAGCCTGGTGATGAGAATTTCTGCATTGCCAAACTGGGGTGGCTGTTGGGTGTCAGTTGTTATTGTTAGGGTAGATTTGTATAGTACAGCTACCCCGCCATCTTTCCTGGAGATTTGGTCAAGTCTAAGGATGTTGTACTGTGGGGGGGTTATTTCGTTATCTTTGGTTATTGGTTTTAGCTAGGTTTCTGTGAGGCAGAGGATATCAGGGGAGTGAACAGCTAAGAGTCCATGTAGGCTATGGATCTTGTTGTTTAGGCTTCTGATGTTGAGATGACAGACCAGAAATGTGTTTGGAAGTCTATCAATCTGAGTAGTACACGCTGGGTTGTTAGATGGTGTGCTTGGGTCTACTGCTGTGGATGGGCCAGGAATCCTTCATAAGATTAATTTTTAAATTGCTTATGAGTCTTAAAAATTTGTTTATGATTTTTTCGTAGCTTTTTTTTTTTTAGCTAATGTAGTGGTATTTAATTGGGTGATGGTAATTGGGGGGTGAGGAATTAGGAGAGGGGGTGGTTATGTGGTGGATAAACTTATTAAATGCTGGGTTGGTGTCTGTTTGAGTGTTTGGGTATTGGATTTCAAGATGCTGTACATATTCATAGGAGCTTAAGTGATAAGGAATGAATAGCAGGGGTACTAAGGGTAGCAGCATTAGTGTTTTAGCTGTAGTCATAGTAAATTACTAGGGAAGGGTCTGTATTGAGTGTATGTGGTAAACCAGTAAAGCAGATGCCTAGAGGCAGTATGTGCAGGTATGAGTTACAGGCACACTTTTTTGTTTCTTTTTATATGCCCAATACTCTGTTCCTAGGCCATACTGTTAAAAACTACACAGTTCCCTGCCTGCTTCTCAATTTACAATGCAGAGAGCCCATTTTCCAACTCCCTTTTGTAGCACACTTGTTTCACTTAGTTTATTGAGAAATGCACTGTTTGGAGGTGCAGAGCACACTAAGCTTGTCTGTTGAACAGTAGAAAGCCTGCTGTTTTTACCTTAATTGGGGAAGAAAGAAGGCTACAGGAAAGTCTAACCCTTCCAACCTAATGCTTATCAGCATAAACAGATTACAAGTGGGAGTTATGGGGACATTCACCAGTGCTTATTTGGACCCAGTTTGTTAGGTTTACAGGTGGCAAGGTATCTTAGTGGATATTGACCTTACTAAAATAAGTTCCATGGTGAGGTAAGTCTTCCGTACTTGTTATTCCTGGAATGACCCTATATGCTTTTACAAGCCTTTCAGAGGGAGGTGAGGTAGGAACACCTAGAGAGGCGATATGATTATTAGTACTATACCAAGAACAGAGTTAATCATTCAAACATTCAGTATACATGATTATCAAACAAGTCCACGTGCACCTTTTAATATTAGCAAACAGCAGCTCTCTTTCCTATGTATCTGCCTTAAGGGCTCAGTTAATATTCATTATTTCTGTCCCTTATCAATGCTACACTACCCAGGACAGACCACTAATTCAATACAAATGACAATAAATGGATACAATATCAATAGCAGTTTGTGAGTAATTTGTAACAGCCGGTACCGATATACATGCCTAAATTCATCAAGGTTTCAGTTTGCGAGTAAATGCAGTAAACAGTTAATACATTGAGCTCAGATAAAGAAACAAGAATTAAATATATAAGTATGTGAACATACCTCAGCCGACTGGGACCTGATGCACTGGTTAATTTGGAAATGGCTGGTCAGGTAGGTGATTATGTAACCTCTAATTACTTGAGAGAGGGGGGAGGTGAAGGGCTGAACTGGGCTAAACCAGTAAAGCAGATGCCTAGAGGCAGCATGTGCAGGTATGAGTTGCAAGCACGCTTTTTTGTTTTTTTTTCTATGCCCAGTACTCTGTTCCTAAGCCCTACTGTTAAATGGGTTACAAGCACGCTTTTTTGTTTCTTTTTACACTACACAGTTCCCTGCCTGCTTCTCAATCTGCAATGCAGAGAGCCCGTTTTCATCATAACTTTATTACTTATGTCTTGCACATTTTCTGCTTTGTGGAAACATTCTGTCATCATTCCTATACATAAAAGTGGATCAGCTATACCTTAGTCTATTTCCCTGTTATCTGCACTCAGCAAATTATTGGATAAAGTCACTACCCCATAACTATCTGACTTTCTTAACTCAAGTATTATTTTACATGAATTTCAACACTAGAAGGGCCTTAGTGCCTTCACTGCCTTACTCTAACCTGTCAACCTAATCTATAATAATACGGAACACAGAGACATCACTGGCACTGTCAGTATTTGATACCGGTAAAGTTTCTGGCTAATCCCTCTCTACCACTCAGTCATTTACCTAAGCTGCTAACTGAACCCAGGTCACCTGGGTTGTAATCCCTCTATGACAGCAGAATGGCTAATAGTGTCTATATGTATGAATTCAGAGAATATTGACATGCTCAGTTTCTTCAAGTTTCTTGAAATTATTTAATACATCACCTACCATACGAACTATCTTTGTAACATAAGGTGAAGTACTAAATATTGTTAAACACTTATTCAGTTTAAATTTATCTTATCACATTGCCTAGACAAATATTTGAAAATTATTCCAGTATTTTTCTAAGAAAAACAGTCATAGCACATTTGTTGTTAGTCTGTCCTGGTCTCCAGCAGCAATTATTCTGCTTTATAAAAATATTTTGCTTATTTTACATGGTATGAGAAATACTGCATGAGAAAATTTCCAAGTATATATCTTCCAAAACATTGAGGATTTCCCCGCAGAAACTGATATTAAAGAAGTTTAGTTATCATTAAAATATGCATAATTACTTCAGTTCAAATACCTAAAAAAACTAATAAATAATTTATGCAAATATTTTATAGTCAGCTTATCTGGTATTAATGCTGCAGCTTAAATTATATATAATACTTTAGTTAATAATATTTTTTCCTTTAACTCAGTCTATCCTCATATTTGAAAAGTTGATTATTCCGTTATCAATTTCTCTGTGCTTTTATTAATGCTTTTATAGTTCATTGTTATAATGTTGTCTATACCTTTTATAACATGATACCAACATTTTTAAAAAATTACACTTTCAATTATATTTATTTTTCTCTTTTGTATTCTGATCTAAATCGTGGCTTATTGAATCATATTGCTCTTAATTTCATTAATTTTAAGATTAGATAACTGTTTAATTTTTGTCATAGTGCTATTCAAACCTAATATTTCTTAATTAAAATCTGTTGAAGTTAATAGTATATCTTCAGCAAACACCCTAAGTGTAGATTGATAATTATAATTTAATCTTAGGCCTTTAGCACTTTTATCTTGTCTACAACAGTTTACAAGTGCTTCTAAGGCTAAAGCAAATAATAAAGGTGAAAGTGGAAATCCATGTTTTGATACTCTTGTTTTGCTAATCATTTGAGAAAAAAATATCCCACTTTAATACATAGGTTCATAAATGTGTACTAGGCTAACCTCCACAAGGGCCTTTTTAGGCCTAGCCATGCATCCCAAATCTCTAAAAAGTTTTGGTAAGCTTGAGGCTTGGAAATAGAGCATTTATAAGCAGGAGCCTGGGAGATTAACCATTTACAGGCTGCCTGTGTCCATTAGAGACATAGGTGCCAAACCAGGGATGAATTTCCTGTTCCTCATCCAGTTGTCCAAGTTGCACTTGTATTAGGCTACGGAGGATTCAAACTAATGGGGAGCCTCTCTGGGATAGATACCTGTCTCTCTAGCAGGTCCTATTTATATCACAGGCAGGGTTTAAGTCTTTAGAATGGATAACTGTGGTGCTGTTTGTTTTGCAGATATGCAGGAGGTCTGTCAGGGTGGAGTTGACAATGCTTTGCATGCCAGACATTGATCTCTCCTCAACAGCCTGTAGGATATTAAATACAGGGATAGGGCTTTTGTCTGCACAGGACATGTTACTTATGTCCTGTATGCTTTTAGTGATATACCTCTGTGGATGTTCCAACTGTTGGATTTGCCTGTTTAGGTACATACTAAAGGGTGCATTGTACTCAATGATGGGTCTCATGAGTGGTAAATACAGTAGAACAAGGACCTACTTGGATTGTTTATATGTTGCACAACAAAGAATGATTTCTTCACTACTGCAGACATATGAAGGTCAAAGACTAGATTACTGTGCATGTGTGTTCTCAAGTCCCTGACTACTGGGTCAACCTTTAGGGGTGTTTTGTCAGTATGATAGTTACCAGGGTATTCTATGACTGCTCTTAATATGCAATCATCTGAAAAATACGAGCAGTTATAGGATCCTCCACAGACAATACAAACAATCAATCTTATCTAGAAAATCAATGGCTTCTGGTACTCTAAATAAAAAATCCCATTTCAGAGATTCAAACTATTTATATGTATATGGTGAAACAGATAAATGAGAGATTAGTATTAATTATAGCACAATCAGTGTTATTATTCTTTTTCTGTCATCTTGTGTAAGCCTGACAGATATAAATCCAATCTGACCTTCCTCAATAAGATTGGATAATATGATTTTCAATCTGTATGTTATGATTGATATAGACATATCGACACATAATGTATGTTCAATAAGGTTATGTGCTTATATGATGAACATAAGGCTGAATCTTTCTCTGAATCAGTTTGGGCTAACTCGAGTATATTTCCATAAGAGATGCATTTTATTTGTCTGAATAGTAAAATGATTTCCTACTTACATTTAAACATTTTAGAGAATAGTTTATGTACTTCTGTTAGAATGCCATGGCTAACTGTCCCATTGCTATCTTTTAATTTATTGCTTCGTTCTTTTATCTTTATAGCATTGATAGGCTCCAATAGATCAATGATATTTTTACTGTCAGTCTTATATTAGTATTTCTAACTGAAATGTATTTTAAAGTGTTCTCATCCATTCCACTAACACAAAGATTATGTATGTTATTGCAATATTTATTAGCAATTCTAATATTAGTGTATATATAACATTCTTTTTATTCCCTTGCATTTCTGTACTTCTGACTTGATTCATCCTAATTATATTTTCAATCTAGGAACTATTCTGTGTGAATATCTTGGGCTAACAGAATATGATTGTACTTAATTTTTTCATAGATATTGCAGCTTTATGTTTTAATGTTTGCTGATATTTTCCTGAAAAAGCGTTGACTATGTCTGAATAAATAGTCATATTTTATACTTTTAATTTTGCTTTATCTAAATCTACCTGAATCTTGTTTACTCTGTATACCATTCCTCAACTTTACTCTACTCAAAGTAATAATTTTGAAATATAGGTGCACTTTGTGTGTACCATAGTATGAGCTCAATTTCTTCCCCATTATAATTGAGTATGATATAAATTTCTATTTCTTTATATAGCCATTATTTAAATTTTAATAATATTGTTATACATGAAAGTATTCTTCTTACAATGGAAAACCTTTGATTATCAGTTGTTAAGACTGTGGCACTGTGGAAAGACATTGACCATGAATCTTCTTGAATATTAAGAAATATAGGTAACTAGAATGTGAAAAGGTCACCCATGTTCTCTCCATCCATTTTCTGGTACCCCATATATTTTAAGTTTTTCTAGAATCCCTCTATTTCATTTGAATGTGAACTAATTCTGTGACTTTTCTTCCTCACTCTTCCATCAGCATCAGTGATAGAATTGTGATGACTTTTATGTGCTTTTCATGTTTTTCACAATGTTTCCTAGTATTTCAGTCTACTTACATCAGTTTTCCTGGATGCATTTCATTTTTAGCAAATTTATCCAATCTGAAGGAGAATTCTTATATGGAAGGAAGTAACTGCTGAAAATGTTTCTTCAGTGAAACATTTGGAAGTAAAGCTGATTCTGTTATTTTGAATTAGGCAGGAGTAAACTGACTACTGTTTCATTTAAAACAAAAACTTAAAGCAGTATCACAGGTTAACAAGATCTGTAGAAGTAGCAGATAGCTTTTCTTGTTAGCTCCCCACTCTTTCCTGGCTAGTAAATCTTAATTCCTCAGAGCACTAATGAGGATTTGCTAACAGATCAGCTATATGAAAGAAATCCTGCAGAGTAAAATTGTCTGTATGCCATCAACCTGCTATAGTGCCATATCATTCCTCACAAGAGAAGCTTGGCAAAGCATTGAGAAATGTGCCTTAATTCCACAGTAAAATACAACCTCCATCTTTCTACCTAGTCTACTATTCATACTTAACAAAATATGTCATAAAATGTCCAAATCCCAAACAGTACATCACTGTATCACATTTTCCAGTGCAGTCTGTCTCCCTGTCTTAACAATGATCCATTCATTTCTCTCCTTCTTCACCTTCAGTCTCCTAACCTTGGGGGTGTGTTTCTCTTTAAGAAACATACTTAGATGGAGAATTGTAATAAACTGGGAAAATGTTACTTTTTAAATGAAAATTCATGGAGAGTGAACTGGATGTATTAGAACAGTATCACTTTAAAATGGTATACATAATTGCTTTAACAGTGTTTATTAATTTATCTAGTTAGTTATTTTAGTATGTTTACTGGGGTATTTCACTGATTATAACAGAACATGTATAGGCAGAGCCAGGGTGAAGAAATTCATGAAAAGTAAAACAGAACAATTTCAAAAGTAAGGAGCATCAAAGAAGGTAGAGGGATCCAGAAGCATTTGAAACAATCTGCAAATATTATTAGCAAATAAGAAAAACAAATGTGGGTTAATTTTAGTAGTAAATATGGGAGAAAAAGCAGATGAAAACAGGGGGACTGAAGTAGAACTGATGCAGCTGAGGAGTGAGTTAGGTGATGTATCCAGAGGGAAGGTACTTGCAGTCAGATTTTTGAAGGAGGTATCTTTTGAACTCTGCTCTGAAAGTGGGGAAAGAGGAGATTTATTTTAGTAGGAGGGGGAATTGCTAGAGTTTGGGTGCAACAAATGAGGAGTGTTTTGTAAAATGCAATTTGGAAGAGATCTGGAGTGAGGAAGTTAATTGAAAGAGGTTCTAGAGGCTGCAGAGAATGGTTTTATTATGGGATTAGGCAGCATGAAATGGGGAGGTATGTGGCTGAAGTATTTGAAAAGAAGAGACCACTGGAGGACACTGTGAGCCATCTGGCTTTGAAAAGGGTGGTGCAGTGGTGTGCCTGAGGGGACAGAAGGTTGGAAATGAATCATCGGATTTTGTTTTCAATGGACAGTAGCATGGATAATTTTTCAGAGTCTATGGCTAAAATTGGGAGCCCATATTCAAGTTGAGCAAGGAGGATTCCTTTATCTATTGCAGCTTTGGCTGTTCTAGAAAGAAAGAGAGACATTTTTAAGGGCCAGTATAAAAGAGAATTGGTCTTTTTATTGATGTTTTTAATATGGTTATGAAAGTTAATTGACTGGTCCAGCCATAAACCTAGGTATTTAAAGGAGGTTGTTATTTCTGTTCGGGTACCATTGAGATTTGCGATGTTGAGATTTTTAGGAGTCTTTTTTTCAGCATCTCTGAGGTTTCAAATATCATGCTTTTTGTCTTGGACGAGTTCAGGAGCATTGTATTTTTTAGCCATGAATTAAGAGACTAGAGATCAAACTGAAATTGTATTTGAATAGCCAAATGTGAAGCACTGGATTGAAGATAACCATATCATCTCTATAAAGAGTAATATGAAAGTTAGGTAGATTGGAGGACAGTTTGTTAATAAAGACCAAAAACAACAATGGGGCGAGTAAAGAACCCAGGGCACTCCTTTGGAAAGGGGTGCTGGAGGTGATAGGGATGAGCTCATTTTGACTCTGCAACACCCATTTGTTTAGAAATCTTGGAACCAAGCCATTTCTTATAGGGAACAAAGGAGTAGGAGGTGGTAAATTAGGTCAAAAGCTTTGATACGTTCACTGAAGCAAGTCCTGAAAGGGTTTGTTTATTCATGTTGAGAAGAATATTCATTGTAAGTGACAATAAAGTTGTCATTGTGCCCAGAATCCATGCTGTTTAAGAGTGAAGATCTGGTGCCGTTGGATGTAAGTGGACAGTTGGCTGTAGATTAGTCTTTTCCAGTATTTGTCCAAGTTTAGGAAGGATGGAGATGGATCGGAATTGGAAGGTAAAGAAGTAATGATAAAAGTAAAAGAAGAGACAGGGCTAAAGTGGGATGTAATGAAGTGGGAAGTACAGAAGGGGGAGGGAAAGAACTAAAGAAGCAATGATAAAAGTAAAAGAAGACATGTGACAGAAGTGGGAAGTACAGAAGGGGGAGGGAAAGAACTAAAGAAGTAATGATAAAAGTAAAAGAAGACATGTGACAGAAGTGGGAAGTACAGAAGGGGGAGGGAAAGAACTAAAGAAGCAATGATAAAAGTAAAAGAAGCTGCATTGTGCTTGCCTTTTCAGTAAGATGTAATATGTGAAAGAACATGTGTAAAATACTATATAACTGTGTTTGCTTTTCTGTAAATGTATTACAGCTTAAATGTAAAATGAAACCTTGCATACAAATGTGTACATTGTTACAAAGTCTGCTGTTCTGAGGTACCATCTAGGTTAAAGATATGTTCCTTCTTTGGCCTCAGGCTTTTCTTCCTAGTTACAAGATCCATGGCATCACAAGGACTCTAAACTCCCTTTCACTAGACAAATATAATTATGATCTAGTGGTAGTCCATGTGGGTGGAATGACTTGAGGCGCACTCTCCTGAAGGGCATGCAGTGATCTCATCATGCATATGTCTAATGCAGTTAAAATTCTAGTCCTGAGTGCAATCCTTCCTTCACCAAGAATGATGCCTATATACAAAGAAATGATAATTGACTTCAACAACTGGCTTAGTACTTGGAGTCATTCTAGGACGATCCAATATTTGTAGCATGGAAGAAGACTATGGACAGCCCAACTTGCTTAACCTGCATCTCTCATTCCATGACTATAATTTATTGGATAAAGTCCCAGCAGCTCCCATAGTGTCTTTTTTAGGAACAGTTCAGCTAATGGACATCCTAATATAGCAAATATCAGTGTAGCTACTTCCAGTTCTATATCAAGCCATATTCAAGATAATTCTTCTCAATGTCAAAAGTTTTAACAACAAATTGCCTGAGTTTGAGGGTCTACTGCAACTTGAGCACTTATGCATGTTTGTGTAGTTTCTGAGACTTGGATTTAGTGGAAAGATAACATTCCCTCCATACCTAGGTTATATACCAGCCATGCATTCAGGCATGATGGAAAATGTAGTGGTGATTACTTCATCTCTCAATAGATTCCCAGAAACACATAGACTTAAGTTACTTAAGTCCACTTTATCCTAAACAGGATAAACTATCAAATTATTGCTTACTACAAGACACCTTTTGTGTCATCTGATGAGTATGTGACATTCTCAAATGTACTTAAGGAACTACTATTAACAAAAGCTAGTCACTCAGCAGTGTAAAACATTGGCTTTAGGTTATTCGGTCACATTCACTTAGTTTGATGTAACACCTCAACCACATGTAAAAGTGGGAAACAGGATGATGATGATGATAACAGGAACAGGCAAGCAAAAACTGAGGGTGATGCTACTCAGTGCTAGAAGTCTAAATCTCAAAATGCACTCACTCAAGGCACCCCTTAAAATGGAGAACATCGATATCTGTGCAGTGACTGAGACCTGGTTCAAGGCTCCAGAGAGCACCCCTGCACTACCAGGCTATAACTCTTACCACACTTTTCGGCCATGTAACCTGGACCGGAACACCAAAGGTGGAGGTGTGCCCATATTCATTAAGGATATCCACACCTCCAGGCTAGTTGCTCAGCATATTGCAGCCGAGGTTATCCAAGTGCAACTAACTCTGGGCAAAACTGCAATCCAAATTGTAGCTTGCTACAGATCACCCACCATGCCCCAGGATTCCCACTCCTCTTTTCTTGATGTACTGGAAAATATTAGGGTTCAACCAAACACCCTAATAATGGGTGATTTCTTCTACCCCACCATTAACTGGGAAAACTACTCATGTACCAACTCCTTCTCTCAATGCTTTCTGGAATTCACAAACTCCAATGCCCTGGCTCAGCTTATCCACACCCCCACCAGGGGCAACAATATCCTAGACATAGTCATTACCAACATGAGTGACCAGTGTTCCACACCTGAAGTCAATGCCTCATTGGTCTGATCCGACCATAAGCTAATTACCCTAGATATCCACATCCTGCCCCCACCCTCCATTAAGGAAACTATGGTAAAAAATTTCTCCAAAGCCAACTTTATGCTTCTTAAGACAGAAGTGGTGAACATCATGACACCCATGCAGATGGACAATAAAGTTATGACTACTGAATCCTACACAATTGCACTTTATAAGCACTTACATGAGTGCATGGATCGTGCTGTCCCAAACAGAACCAAGATGCTATCCTCCAAGAAAAGGAAGCCAATCTGGTGGTCCCCTGTCATAAACAAACTGTACAACAGAAGGAAGAAACTGTTGCAAAAGAGAGTAAAATCCCATGAGTGGAGGAGCTCCCTTATTAGCCTCAGTAAGAAGCTGCGATCCCTGATAAAATCCTCCAAAGCTAGTTACGAAAACAAAATCGCCACTGATTCTAAAGACAACCACAAAGCATTCTATAGCTATGTCAAGAATCTCAATGGTAACACTCAGATCTGCTTTGAGTTACAGCACAATGGCACTAAATATACAGGCCCAACTGATATTGCCAACATCCTGACAGATAGGTTCAGTGCTAACTTTACCCCCCCTCTCACCCCCTAAAGAGCCCATCTCTATACCGGAAGAATGGAAAGTTCCTGTAATCACAGCTGCACAGGTAAAAAATACACTCTCCAAAGCCAAGAACACAGCATCCATGGGACCAGACAACATCCCAGGCTGCGTTCTACATGACCTACAGAACAAACTGGCACCCCACCTAAGTACCATGTTTAATCATAGCCTCACCTCAGGCTTTGTGCCTGCTGAATGGCTCACAGTGATGGTTATCCCACTCCACAAGGGGGGAGCCACCACGGACCCTGGGAACTACCGCCCTATTAGCCTGATGAGCCTGGAACGTATCATCATGGAACTTATAAACAAAGACATTGGTAATCTCCAAACTCTGGACCCCACCCAGTTCGGTTTTGTAAAAGGCAGATCATGTCTCCTAAACCTGATAGACTTCTTTGAAGCAGTCACCAAAGCCGTAGACAAGAGTAAGGTGGTTCACACAGCCTATCTAGATCTTGCCAAGGCTTTTGACACCATCCCCCACTCTGGACTTATAGATAAACTCACTAAACTAGGTATAAATCCCTATATCACAAGATGGGTTGCCAACTGGCTCACTGACAGAACCCACACTGTGAAAGTAGCAGACTCCAAATCCAACTGCAGACCAGTGACAAGTGGAGTACCACAGGGTTCAGTCCTGGGTCCTCTCTTGTTTGGTATCTACTTCTCTGAAGTACAAACTAACACAGAAGGTCTTTGGCTAATGAAGTTCGCAGATTACTGCAAACTAGGAGCCATAATCGAAACTCCTAACGATGTGGACATCCAACAAAAGGGCCTCACTGAGACAGATGCCTGGTGTCAAGGCCATGGCCTCAAGCTCAATACCAAAAGTTGCATTGTCATCCCCTTTGGTAAAAACTCTGTACCCATGAACTACAACATAGGTGGTAGTATACTTAATACCGAAAGTGTGATAAGAGACCTTGGGACACAGGTGGACAGTAGTCTCTCCTTTGATAATTACATCGCCACAGTAGTCAGGAAATCCTTCTATGTGGCACACCTCATCAAAAAAGGTTTCTCATCCAGAAAAAAAGAGGTCATTGTTCCCCTCTACTCATCACTCATTAGACCCATTGTAGAGTACAACACCCCTTTTGGTATGTATCTCACAAGACATCTACAACAACTAGAAAGGCCACAGAAATATCTCACAAAGAGGATTACCGGCCTCAAACAGATGCCCTACGCAGACCGTCTCAAAAAACTCCAGCTTTACTCCGTCACATATCGCCTACTCAGAGGTGATCTCTGCCTAACATACAAAGCTATGTCAAACCCAGAGCTGTTGGACATGCTCCACTTAAAGAAATCCCAATCCCTCCGAGCTACGTGCTCTAGGGACCTAAACCTTGTCACCACAATAAACAGAACATGCCTGAGGGATAGATTCCTGTCCTAGAGACTTCCCATACTCTGGAATAAACTACCTATCTATATCAAACAAAGCTCCTCATTAGCACTCCAAGAAAAATCTTGATGATTGGATGGGAAATAGTAAATTCACCCCGGGGATCACCTCTGTGGCTCTGCTCGACAGTGGCACAGGAAAATAATTTTCTTAGGTGGCAAAAACCAGGGTACCTTTTTGGCTGGGCTTGTATAGGCCCCAGGGCGGATAGCCTAGTACCTACCTATGAAACAATGAACCTATGACAGCCTTTATAATGAGAGAGTTCAACTACCCACCAATACACTGGAGCACCTATACCCCAAACTCAAGTGTGCCAAGTGATTCTTAGATTTACTACATAAATATTCCCTGGAACAGATAGTTAACAGACCAGCTAGAGTATGCAGTATTGTTGACCTCATCCTAACATAGATAGTATATGTACCACAAGCAACAGAGACCTCCAAAGCATAAACGCAAGCAACATCAACCCCCAACACAACCCAAATGACACATAGCACACAAACTCAGTGTGCCACTCAACCACAGCCCATAAGGCATAACAACATACCCAACACTCTAGTCATAGGTGACTCTATAGTCAGACACACTGATGTTCCACTCACCAGGCTAAACAAGGAGAAAGTTACTGTCAACTGCCTGTCAGGTGCCAGGATCCACCACATAATGCATGCACTCAGTTCACTCCACAAGTACAACTATGACTCTGTCATTGTCCATGTTGGTGTGAATGACCTGAGATGTGCCTCCCTGGACTATATGAAAAGAGACATGGAAGAGCTCTCTGATCTTGTAGCCCAGGCAGGTATGACCCCAGCCCTGAGTAGCATCCTGCCATCACCCAGAATGATGCCACAGTACAAAGACCAACAATTGGCTAAGCTTCTGGTGTCATTCTAAGGGGATCCAGTATCTGTCTGCCTGGGATGACATGATCGACAGACCATGATGCTTTGCCAGAAATGGCCTGCACCTGTCACCCTTGGGATTACGGATACTGGCTAAGGCTCTTGCCACCCCTATAGTACCTTTTTTAGGCAAGGTTCAAATGACAAATTCACCACTGTAACAGATACAAGCAAGCAAAATCTTAGGGTAATGCTACTCAATGCTAGAAGTCTAAACCTCAGAATGCACTCACTCGAGGCACTCCTTAAAATGGAGAACATCGACATCTGTGCAGTGACAGAGACCTGGTTCAAGGCTCCAGAGAGCACCCCTGCATTACCAGGCTATAATTCATACCACACCTTTCAGCCACCTAACCAGGACTGAAACACTAAAGAGGTGTGTCCATATTCATTAAGGATATACACACCTCCAGGCCAGTTGCTCAGCATAATGCATCTGAGATTATTGAAGTGCAACTAACTCTGGACAAGACAGCAATCTGAATTGTAGCTTGCTTCAGATCTCCCACCATGCCCTAGGATTCCCACTCCTCATTGCTTGATACACTGAAAAATATTAGGGTACAACCCAACACCCTAATATTGGGCAATTTCAGTTACCCCACCATTAACTGGGAAAACTACTCATATGCCAACTCTTTTACTCAACATTTTCTGGAATTCATAAATTCCATTGCCTTGGATCAACTTATCCACACTCCCACCAGGGGCAGCAATATCCTAGACCTGGTCATTACCAATATGGGCGACCAGTGCAAACCAGAGGTCAATTCCTCATTGGTCATATCCGACCACAAGCTAATCACCCTAGACATACACATCCCGCCCCCACCCCCCATTAGGGAAGCCACTGCAAAACATTTCTCCAAAGCCAACTTCACGCTTCTTAAGACAGAAGTGGCAAACTTCATGACACCCATGCAGACAGACAACAGAGGTATGACTGCTGAATCCTACACAAATGCACTTTATAAGCACTTTCACAAGTGCATGGATCGTGCTATCCCTAACAGAACCAAGATGCTATCCTCCAAAAAAAGGAAGCCAGTCTGGTGGTCCCCTGCCATAAACAAACTCTACAACAGAAGAAAGAAACTGTTGCAAAAAAGAGTAAAATCCCATGATTGGGGAAACTCCCTGGTCAGCCTCAGTAAAAAGCTGAGATCCCTCATAAAATCCTCTAAAGCTAGTTATGAAAACAAAATCACCATTGATTCTAAAGACACCACAAAGCATTCTATAGCTATGTCAAGAATCTCAATGGCAACACTCAGATCTGCTTTAAATTACAGCACAATGGCACTAAATATACAGAACCAACTGATATTGCCAACATCCTGGCAGATAGGTTCAGTGCTAATTTTACCCCCTTATTATCCCCTAAAGGGAACATCTCTATACTAGAAGAATGCAAAGTTCCTATAATCATGGCTGCACAGGTAAAAACCACACTCTAGAAAGCCAAGAACACAGCACCCATGGGATCTGACAACATCCCAGGCCACATTCTACATAAATTACAGAATAAACTGGCACTCCACATAAGTAACATGTTCAATCATAGCCTCACCTCAGGCTTTGAGCCCACCGAATGGTGCACAGAGATGGTTATCCCACTCCACAAAGGTGGAGACACCACAGACCCTGGGAACTACCTCCCCATTAGCCTGATGAGCCTGGTCTGCAAGGCAATGGAACTTATCTTCATGGAACTTATAAACAAAGATATTGGTAATCTCCAGACTCTGGAACCCACCAAGTTTGGGTTTGTAAAAGGCAGATCATGTCTCCTAAATCTGATCGACTTCTTTGAAGCAGTCACCAAAGCCATAGATGAGGGTAAGGTGGTTCACAAAGCCTATCTAGGTCTCGCCAAGGGTTTTGACACCATCCCCCACTCTGGAATTATTGATAAACTCGCTAAGCTAGGTATAAATCCCTATGTCACAAGATGGGTTGCCAACTGGCTCATTGCCAGAACCCAGACTGTGAAATTAGCAGACTCCAAATCCGACTTCAGACCAGTGACAAGTGGAGTACCACAAGGTTCAGTCCCGGGTCCTCTCCTGTTTGGTATCTTCTTCTCCTCTGAAGTACAGGCTAACACAAAAGGTCTTTGGATAATGAAGTTCACAGATGACTGCAAACTAGGAGCCATAATCAAAACTCTTAATTATACGGACATCCTACAAAAGTGCCTCACTGAGACAGATGCCTGGTGTCAAAGCCATGGCCTTAAGCTCAATGCCAAAAAGTGCATTGTCATCCCCTTTGGTAAAAACTCTGTATTCATGAACTACAACATAGGCGGTAGTCTACTTAACACTGAAAGTGTGATAAGAGACTTTGGGACACAAGGGGACAGTAGTCTCTCCTTTGATAATCACATTGTTACAGTAGTCAGGAAATCCTTCTACATGGCACACCTCATCACAAAAGGTTTCTCATCCAGGAAAAAAGAGGTCATTGTTCCTCTCTACTTGTCACTCATTAGACCCATTATAGAGTACAATGCCCCTTTTGGTATGTACCTCACAAGACAGCTACAACAACTGGAAAGGCCGCAGATATACCTCACAAAGAGGATTACTGGCCTCAAACAGATGCCCTACACAGAACATCTCAAAAAACTCCAGCTTTATTCCGTTGCATATCACCTACTCAGAGGCAATCTCTGCCTAACATACAAAGCTATGTCAAACCCAGAGCTGCTGGACATGCTCCACTTAAAGAAATCCCAATCCCTCTGAGCTACACGCTCTAGGAACCTAAACCTTGTCACCGCAATAAACAGAACATGCTGGAGGGATAGATTCCTGCCCCAGAGACTTCCCATACTCTGGAACAAACTACCTATCTATATCAGGCAAAACTCCTCATTAGCACTCTTCAAGAAAAATCTTGATGATTGGATGGGAAATAGGAAAGTCACCCTGGGGATCTTGACTGTAGCTCTGCTCGACAGGGGCACAGGAAAATAATTTTCTTGGGTGGCGAAAGCCAGGATACCTTTTAGGCTAGGTTTATATAGGCCCTGGGGCCAATAGCCTAGTATCTACCTTTGAACCTACCATTCCCACCTTTGTAGTTTCTTCATCCTTGAGTACGTCTAACCATAACTTTGCATCCTTTACCTCAAAAATCTCTGAAATCCCTGCAGTGCAGAATTCTATATTAAATGATTTCAAATGGCAAACATGCTCAAACTGTGATGACATATTGACCTATACAACTTCACTTGTGACATTACCAAATATGACACTGACATAGCTGTTATTTATACAAAAGAGTTCTATTGCATCATACAGAGGTGCCTAGACCTAGTTGCCATTATGAGAGAAAAATATAATGGGAACTTTAAGAACAAACCACCCTGGTAATTCACCATCTTAATAAACTCTATAATGAGTAAAATCATAAATCCTACAACAGAACTAAAATTAGTCGTTAAAAATTGTATCAAGAATACTGGTATGGAACTAGAAGCTACTATCAGTGCTAGTAATGCAAATTATGAACTTGAATTAACTTCTGAAGCCAAAGATAATAAGATACATCCTTTATTTGTATTAGTAACCTGAGAAATAACACTCAACATTTTTCTGAACTTATTAAAAATGGCACCATCCACTCAGACACAGTAGACAAAGCAAATATACTAGCAGGCATTTAGTATAAAACCTTAGACCTAAAGCAATTATCTTAATTCTACAAATTCCCAAGTCAATTAAACCACCAAAATCACAAAGGAACATGTACTGAAGGAGCTATCTAAAACCAAAAATACTGCTTCCATAAGGATGAGCATTTACCCGGATACTTATCTCTCAACTCTCCATAATTCTGTACAAGGGCCAGATGTTTTGCCTTGCATTTTTTGTCCATTTCATGTAAAATATTCTGGCACAACACTGAGGATTAAAGTCACTAGAAAATAGGTTCATAACTTCATAAGTTATGGATACCAGTGTTTAGGCAATAAGGCCATTATAATACACTGACTCTGTAAATTTAGGATTGAAAACTTCAGTTCCTACCTAGGAATCTAAATTTTCTTTAAATAATACATTATTCAAAATCTGTACACTGCATGGCAATTTATCTAGATTTCTGCTTGGCCTCTGTAATATACTTACTTCTTAACAAAATGTTGTTCAGATACACATAAATATTTAGGTTTTTATATTTTTGAACAATAGGATTTCAACACACTTCTAAGTAAAGCAAAGCCTGTTGTATTTCATACAGATAGGCTAAAAGCCCTGTCCCTCTACTCAGTCTCATACAGGCTGCTCAGAGATGACCTGTGTCTGGCATACAAGGCCATTTCAGACCCAGCCTTGATGGAGTTGCTGCATATCCATAATACTAACTCCACTCGTGCAACCCACACTCAAGGCCTTAACCTGATCTGTGACATTAATAGAACTTGTTGGTGGGATAGATTTGTGTCCCAAAGACTCCCCCATCTGTGGAATAGACTCCTTCTCCATGTCAAGCAGAGTACCTCTCTAGCCCTCTTTAAGAGGAACCTGGACAACTGGATGGGAAACAGAAAATATACCCCTGGAGATCCCACCTGTGTCCCTGGTGGACAGGGGAAACACATGCTGACTTTGAGGGAACTTGGGCAGAATTGTTGACTAGGCTTATAAGGGCCTCCGGGCCAATAGCCTGATATCATCCTATGAACATATGAACCTACGGAAGCTTTGCAAACTAAAACAGCTTTACCATAAAAATATTTATAGTGAACAGAAAGCAGACTCAATTTCAAATATCTGTTATGATAACTTAGATCTCTTACAGCTGAATATATTTTGTAAATTTTGTTAGTACTGATACCAGTTTTTGAAGTTGATTTCCTATATAGCTGCAAAATAATTATATTCCAGTGAAGGTCTCAAATATGTAGTGTAGAACAGAGCATGTGTATGTACCTTTAAGAAACATTTCCAGATATAGGCATATGAATATAAATAGTGAGCATGTGCAGGCAGCAGTAACATTTTTAGAGAACAGCCAGAGTGTTATTAACATGTATGAATGTGGTAGTCAGTCTGTTTATAAGTTTATTGAAGTTACAAAACTCATTCCTGATGTGTTTGTGTGTAATAAAGCTGTTTGAACTGAACCCACAACTGCTTGTCTGTTTTATCCTGACTGGACGAGTGATATGGTGCCATAACTGGGATTGGGAGAAGAACTTCTTCAAGCCATGAGGCGCAGAGTTGAAGGTGAAGGCAGATTGAGCTGTTTGAGTGAAACAGAGCTCAAACAATTGAAAAAGGCCAGAAATGAACCTCAGGTAACCAAAACTTGCAAAGATGATTTATTTTGCAAAGAAAATGAAATGGAGCACTTGTAAGGCACAAAACACATTATTAATTAAATGAGTAGCACAAAGCACATTATTAATCAAACAAAAAGCAAAATATGCTTTAAAAAAATTTTAAACCACAATATTTGATTAAACTAGCAGAAATATTCATATGGGGCTCAGAATTACCTTTGCTTTGCATAACGAGCATGTTTAAAGTAAAACGAGCACAAGAAAAGTACAATGAGCATGACAAGAGGTTAAATGGGTTTAACGAGTACAATAAAAAGGCAAAATAAGCTTAAAGAGAAAGGTGACTGCATGTATTTTAGTAAAAGACCATGTTTGGGCACAAACTACTATTTCGCATTGGCCGAAGCCATTCAAAGCATAACTAGAGTTGTTAGAAGTATCTTAGAGTGTGCAAAGTGTTTGCAGAGTGTGTCCTTTATTATAGTGCAATTATTTCAAAGAGTCTGCTGTGTGCAAAGTACAGTTTTATTGCAAAGTGCAGTCAAAGTACATCCATTTTGAAAAGTTTCTTGTGCTGTGTATATTTATTCACAGAGTGCCACCATTTCAAAGCATTTTTTACACTGCACAGAGTTATTTCACAATAGTACAACCATTTTGAAGAGTTTGTATGCTGTGTACAGTTTATTTGCAAAGTGCATTCATCTCAAAGTGTTTCTTACTCTGAGCTTTTTCTGCTCTGTACAGTTTATTCGCAAAGTACAGTCATTTCAAAGTATTTCTTACACTGTTAAGGAGTGGTTTCGTAAATTACAGTGATTTTAAAGTGTTCTTGTGGTATGGAGACTTATTTGGCAAAGTGCAGTTATTTCATGGCATAATTACAAGTACTGGCATAATGTTTTGGCATATTTATATGTGTGTATGTTTGTACAAAATTTCAAGAACCATCACTACTGTATGTTGATATGGCAGAGGCATTTCACAGACCTAGTCCACTTGTGTTTGATCATAATATAGCAGAATTTGAGAGTATTTCAGAAGGAATACAATATTTTCATACAAGCGTTTTTTTCTGACAAAGATGCGCATACAAGGGCATTTATTTTGCTTAACTTAGCGGGGTCAGAGGCCATTGAAAGAGAGCATTAATTTATTTATGCATTAGCAGTATATGCAGGAGAGGGGGAAAACTGCCATGTTGTTGTACCGGCTGAATCAAGGGAGGACCCTGAGTGCTTGAAACATAAATTTAGAGAAATGTGCAACCCCTAGGCAAGTGTTACATTAGAGAGGCACCTATTTTATACAAGAGACCAAAAGCCAGGTGAAACTTTTGCAGCTTATATCACTGAATTGAGAAATAAGGCTAAAATGTGCATATTTGGTAACTTGAAAGATGAGTTAATAAAGGACAGGCTTGTGTGTGGTGTTAACAATGCTGGCGTGAGAAAGATTTTGCTTTGTCACAATGATTTAACATTACGCAAAGCTGTAGAGATTTGTCAACTCCATGAGCTCACAGAAAGGCACACAAGTATGCTTGCAAGTGATAAGAGCATGGTTTCAACAGCCTCTAGAGCAAACGTACACAGTATGCAGCACATGGAAAGCAGAAACAGGCCAAAGCACATGGCAGCTGCAACCCTTGTGGGTCTACCTGGGAATCCTCGTAGCCTTCTAGCAAATTTCAAGACTAGCTCAGTAAAAAGGACATGCTCAGTGCAATATAAGGGTGAGTCAGCAAAACCCAAGTCAAGTCTTATTGTTAACTGTCAGAACTGTGGAGCCATCCATGAGTCTAAAAGAGAAAAGTGCTTAGTATTTGGTCAGCAATGCCACAAGTGTAAAAAATGGAACCACCTTCAAATGTTTTGTAAATCAAGCAAGCCTCATTCAGTTATTAAGAAAGGTCACTCAAAAAAGCAAGTTGATCATATAGATAGCTGCAACCCTACTTTCAACCCTACTCTCAGCAAAAACTGAGGGTGATGCTACTCAATGCTAGAAGTCTAAATCTCAAAATGCACTCACTCGAGGCACTCCTTAAAATGGAGAACATTGATATATGTGCAGTGACTGAGACCTAGTTCAAGGCTCCAGAGAGCACCCCATGCACTACCAGGCTATAACTTATACCACACTACTTGGCCATGTAACCTGGACCGAAACACCAAAGGCGGAGGTGTATCCATATTCATTAAGGATATCCACACCTCCAGGCTAGTTGCATAATGCATCCGAGGTTATCCAAGTGCAACTAACTCTGGGCAAAACTGCTATCCAAATTGTAGCTTGCTACAGATCCCCCACCATGCCCCAGGATTCCCACTCCTCTTTTCTTGATGTACTGGAAAATATTAGGGTTCAACCAAACACCCTAATAATGGGCGACTTCAACTACCCCACCATTAACTGGGAAAACTACTTGTGTACCAATTCCTTAGCTCAATGCTTTCTGGAATTCATAAACTCCAATGCCCTGGATCAACTTATCCACACCCCTACCAGGGGCAATATCCTAGACCTAGTTATTACTAACATGAGTGACCGGTGTTCCACACCTGAAGTCAACTTCTTGTTGCACTCTTCTGGTATAGAGATAGGCCCTTTAAGGGGTGAGAGAAGGGAAAAGTTAGCACTGACCCTATCTGCCAGGATGTTGGCAATATCAGTTGGTTCTGTATATTTAGTGCCATTGTGCTGTAACGCAGAGCAGATCTGAGTGTTGCCATTGAGATTCTTGACATAGCTATAGAATGCTTTGTGGATGTCTTTAAAATCAGTGGCAATTTTGTTTTTGTAACTAGCTTTGGAGGATTTTATGAGGGATCTCAGCTTTGTACTGAGGCTGACCAGGGAGTTCCTCCAATCATGGGATTTTACTCTTTTTTTGCAATAGTTTCTTTCTTCTATTGTAGAGTTTGTTTATTGCAGAGGAGCACCAGATTGGCTTTATTTTTTTGGAAGATAGCATCTTAGTTCTGTTAGGGATAGCATGATCCATGCACTCGTGTAAATGCTTATAAAGTGCAATTGCATAGGATTCAGCAGTCATACCTCTATTGTCCATCTGCATGGGGGTTATGAAGTTTGCCACTTCTGTCTTAAGAAGCATGAAGTTGGCTTTGGAGAATATTTTTACGGTAGTTTCCCTAGTGGGGGTGGGGATGGGATGTGGATATCTAGGGTGATTAGCTTGTGGTCGGATCAGACCAATGAGGAATTGACTTTTGGTGTGGAACACCAGTCACCCATGTTGGTAATGACCAGGTCTAGGATATTGCTGCCCCTAGTGGGGGTGTGGATAAGTTGATCCAAGGCAATGGAATTTATGAATTCCAGAAAACATTGAGCAAAAGAGTTGGTACATGAGTAGTTTTCCCAGTTAATGGTGGGGTAGTTGAAATTGCCCCTTATGAGGGGGCTGGGTTGCACCCTAATATTTTCCAGTGTATCTAGAAATGAGAAGTGGGAATCCTGGAGCATGGTGGGGGATTTGTAGCAAGCTACAATTTGGATTGCGGTCTTGCCCAGAGTTAGTTGCACTTGGATAATCTCAGATGCATTATGCTGAGCAACTAGCCTGGAGGTGTGGGTATCCTTAATAAATATGGACATGCCTCCACCTTTGGTGTTTCAATCCAGGTTAGGTGACCGAAAGGTGTGGTATGAATTATAGCCTGGTAATGCAGGGGTGCTCTCTGGAGCCTAGAACCAGGTCTCTGACACTGCACAGATGTCGATGTTCTCCTTTTTAAGGAGTGCCTCGAGTGAATGCATTTTGAGGTTTAAACTTCTAGCATTAAGTAGCATTACCCTTAGATTTTGCTTGCTTGTACCTGTTACAGTGGTGAATTTGTCATTTGAACCTTGCCTAAAAAAGGCACTATGGGGGTGGCAAGAGCCTTAGCCAGTATCCGGAATCCCAAAGATGACAGGTGCAGGCCATCTCTGGCAAAGCATCGTGGTCTGTCGATCATGTCATCCCAGGCAGAGAGGTACTGGATCCCCTTAGAATGACTCCAGAAGCTTAGCCAATTATTGAAGTCAATCATTTTGTCCTTGTACTGTGGTACCATTCTGGGTGATGGCAGGATGCTACTTAGGGCTAGGGTCATACCTGCCTGGGCTACAAGATCAAAGAGCTCCTCTATGTCTCTTTTCATGCAGTCCAGGAAGATATGTCTCAGGTCATTCACACTAACATGGACAATGACAGAGTCATATTTGTACTTGTGGAGTGACCTGAGTGCGTGCATTATGTGGCGGACCCTGGCACCTGACAGGCAGCTGACAGTAACTTTCTCCTTGATTAGCTTGGTGAGTGGAACATCAGTGTGTTTGACTATAGAGTCACCTATGACTAGAGTGTTGGGTACATTGTTATGCCTTATGGGCTGTGGTTGAGTGGCATACTAAGTTTGTGGGCTATGTGTCATTTGGGTTGTGTTGGGGGGGGTGGAGATTGCATGCATTTCTGCTTTGGAGGTCTCTGTTGCTTGGGCAGATTTTTATTGAGAGCCTCCACGAATGTAGGTGTGTGTTTTGTGTTTCTATGTGTTTGTTTTGGTGGAGTAGGTTTTGAGGGACTATGTGATGAGTGTGGTGTGGTGCAAGTGTTTACCTTCTTCTCTTGACTGTCTAGTCCAGTCTTGGGTGAAGAGAGCTTTGCTTCCAGTTTGGCTATATAAGTGCATCTCTCACAGGTTGTAGTGTTGGGTGGTAGGAGGAGAGGTTGTCTGTGTACATGAGGCAATTGCTGCATTGCCCCAAGATGCCCAGATTCATCAGATAGAGAGGAGGAAACACCAGGAGCTGACCCTTAGACATACCTGGATAGGTGCTTATTTATTAAGTACTAAAAACTGTTTTCCTGTAGATAAGTGAGAAAAATTGAGTGCTGTAGTAATTAGTAGCTTATTTAGTGCTTACAACTAGTTCTGAACAAGTGCTAAGTTCAAAGAAACAGATTTTAGTGCTAAAACTGAAAAATTGACTAGTTCTAAGGGAAAATTTGAAGAGCAGATTTTATGGCGCTGGGAATAGTTTAACCCTAACTAAGCGGCAATGCATAAAGTGTATTTTATTTTATTTTTTTATAACAGTAACAAATGAGCAAACCAAACCAATTTAAACAAATTAACCAATTAACCAATAAGAGCTAAAAACTGAGGGCCGTTCCAGCAGTCTTTGATCAGACAAGTTCTAACTGCACACTTCTGCACTAGAGTGCAGGGGAACCTTCTCCAAAAAAAGATGGCCTGGATTAGTACTCAATTTATACAAACAAAGCTAGGTTCAGCAGGTCTGAATCTAGTCTATGCTACAGCAAACAAGGTTTACCAATTTCAGAAAGAAACAGTTCAAATAAGCAGGCACAATAAGCCTCTATCCAGAAACTCCCAGCACCGAAGGGCAGAATCTAGCCTCTCCTCCCTCAAGAGTGCAGACCACACCTTCTTAATGTAAAATAACTGGCCCAAAGCCCAAGTGCTTAAACCAGAACTAATACACTTTTAGAATAACAAGACACTAAGCTTTCAATCAGCAACTCCCAACTTAGAAGGATGTAAGCTACCTGTCCTGCCACAACAGTGCAGACCACAACCTTCTTATTGTAAAACAACTGGTCTGTGGCCCAAGTGCATAAATCAAAAGCTTACAATAAGAGTTACAATTTAATCAGGCTACTAACAAGCAGTAATAAATGCAGCAGAATAAATGCAATTAAGTACTTTTAAGAAAAGGCAGCAAAAGCAAAATAAAGTAATAAAGTAGGAAGAAATACAAACACAGTCAACACAGGTGAATAAAGTGCATTTTTTTCTGTATAACAATAGAAAATGAACAAACTGATTTAAACAAATTACCCAATTAACCAGTAAAAAGCTCAAAACTGAGCCCTGTTCCAACAGTCTTTAATCAGACGAGTTCTAACTGCACACTCCTGCCAGTAGGGTGCAGGGTAACCTTCTCCAAAAAAGATGGCCTGGATCAGTGTTCAAGTTATACAAACAAAGCTAGATTCAGCAGGCCTGAATCTAGTCTATGGTCCAGCAAACAAGGCGCACCAATTTCAGGAGAAACAGTTCAAATAAGCAGGCACAATAAGCCTTTAACCAGAAATTCCCAGCTCAGAAAGGCAGAATCTAGCCTCTCCTCCCACAAGAGTGCTGACCACAAACCTTGTTAATGTAAAATAACTGGCCTCACGCCCAAGTGCTTAAACCAGAACTAATACACTTTTAGAATAACAGACACTGAGCCTTCAATCAGCAGTTCCAAACTTATCCTGCCACAACAGTGTAGGCCACAAGTCTTCTTAATGTAAAACAACTGGTCTGAAGCCCAAGTGCTTAAACCAAAAGGCTTACAATAACAGTTACAGTTTAATCAGGTTACTACCAAGCAGTAATAAATGCAGCAGAATAAGTACAATTGAATACTTTCAAAAAGAGGCAAAAGCAAAATAATGTAATAAAGTAGGAAGAAACAGAAATACAGTAAGAGCAGATGAATGAAGTGCAATTTTTTTCTGTCTTAGGTAGAATGAGCTAATGAGACTAGACTGGGAGGAGTGTCACAAATCAAATATACAGCAGGGGCGGGCAATTGCAAAGCCACCAAGTATAAGAAGAAAATACCAATAGGGAGGTAGGGTGGGAAACACACAAAAGTTGTTAGACCACTATTTAACACAGCAGGAATAAGGGTGGGAGAAAAAACAGCAATTTAAGCATAGATCAGAAGCCAGCAAATATATATATATATAAATCAATCAAGCAAAAAAATATTAGGATAATGCAGAACTTTGAAGTGCCAAAAAAACAAATACTCCTTGTGTTCTGACTGAAAGTGCTACTGAAACAATTTGAAATATAAAGTGATGACACTTTATATTTTGAATTGTTTCAGTAGCACTTTCAGGCAGAACACAAGGAGTGTCAAGCAATAAATGCAGAGGTTAACAACAGGGAATATTAATTATACTAGCAAGCCTTGAGACAATCACACAAAACACAAAAGTTGTTAGATCACTATTTAACACAGCAGGAATAAGGGTGGGAGAAAAAACAGCAATTTCAGCATAGATCAGAAGCCAGCAAATATATATATATATATATATATATATATATATATATATATATATATATATATAAATCAAAGTGTAATGTGATGT
This sequence comes from Protopterus annectens, assembly GCF_019279795.1. NCBI lineage: Eukaryota > Metazoa > Chordata > Ceratodontiformes > Protopteridae > Protopterus > Protopterus annectens. The sequence goes on along the minus strand of NC_056728.1, from coordinate 895,858,512 downwards.
CAGTAGAAACATTTGCTAAAGTGAGAGCTGGTGAGCAACTTAATTTGGCCAGTTGTGCAAAGCTTGTTGCTTATGGAGGTGAAGAGATTCAAACCGAAGGCTCAATAGTGATTTCATGCTATTCAGCTGGAACAGTTACAGCTTGTAATTTAATGTAGTCAAAAGACCCGTGTGATGATTACTGCATCTTGAAGACAGTTTAAGAATGAATCTACTTTCTTTCACCAAAGAAGTACATCAAGTAAGCACATGCCCCAGTTCCAGCTTTAGTGATATTATTGTTTCAGAGTATGCTGATGTTTTCGACAACAAGCTGAGCAAACTTCCATTTGTGTACTCCATGAAAGTAGACCCAGAGATCAGATCAGTGGTCAGACCAGCAAGGAGAGTTCCAATAACCATGCAGGACAACATCAAGGTCCAGTTAGACAAAATGGTGCAGCAAGGTGTGATTTGTCCAGTCACTGAACCAACTGGGTGGGTGTCTTCCATGGTAGCTGCTCATAAGAAAAATTCAGATCAAATCAGAATATGCATTGACCCAAGAGACTTGAACAAGGCATTAAAGAGACCTCATCATCCTATGCGTACAGTCTAGGAGATTGCCACTGTCATGCCTAAGGCCACTGTTTTTTCTGTCTTAGATGCAAATAGTTTATTTTGACAAGTAATGCTTGATCACACATTTTCACTACTGACTACATTCAGTACCCCATTTGGTAGATACAGATTCCTCAGGCTGCCTTTTGGAATAAATTCTGCCAGTGAAGTCTTTCAGAGTGCAATGGAGCAAATGTTTTCATGCTATCCATGTGCTATAATAGTAGATGATTTACTTCTTGGAGGCAATGGTGAAGCAGAGTATGAGAGAAACTTCCGGAAGGTTCTGGACAGAGAGAGTACTTGAAGTAAACTTAAAGCTCAATACTCTGAAATATAAATTCAGATCACCAGATGTTACTTATGTAGGTGATTTATTTACCATTACAAGGTTATAACCAGACCCTTCCAAGCAAGCAGACATTCTTGAGATGCCTGTTCCAGACAATGTCCAAGCCATACAGCATTTTCTTGGTATGGTTAACTATTTGGGCAAATTCATCCCTGACTTTAGTGAGTTATCAGTGCCTTCAAGAGAACTGACATGGAAAAATCTTGCCTGGTCATGGTTAGAACAACACCAGAGAGCATCTGATAACCTCAAACAGCAAATTGCCAATTCTCCTACATTAAGGTATTATGATGTCCTCAAACAAGTAGTTCTTTCCTGTGATGCTTCAAAGTTCGGATTTCGTGCAGTTATTCTTCAAGAGGGCAGACAGTTGCCTGTGCATTTAGAACTCTTACCCAAACTGAGATGCAATATGCTCAGATTGAGAAGGAACTTTTGGCAATTGTGTTCCCATGTTCGAAATTCCATGATTATATTTATGGCTGGGCTATCCAAATCAAAACTGATCATCAGCCTCTAGTCACTATTTTAAAGAAGCCTATGCATTCAGCTCCAGCAAGACTACAAAGAATGATGCTCAGATTACAGAAGTATAATTTCAAAATGGTCTATACAAAGGGTAAGCTTCTTTATCTGGCTGATACCTTATCCAGATTGCCCAGAAATACCACGGAACAGCTTGAGGCAGAGAATTTTGACTTTGATGCCATGGAAGTGCATAATTTTTCTACCACGAGACTTGAGCTGAGAGATTATACAAAGACTGGTCCAATTTTGCAGAAGCTCAACCACTTCCTCAATGTAGGATGGCCGTCAAAGCAATCTAGTGTACCACCAGAATTGCAACCTTATTTTCCATACAGAGATGAGATGCTGATGGAAGATGGTATCATTTTCAAAGGTTCAAAAGTTATTGTTCCTACTTACAATGTGAATACATTAATAGTTTGCATTGGGGCCAGCCAGGTTCCGAATCTACCAAAATAAGGGTGAGAGGACTAGTATTTTGGCCTTCTCTATCGAAAGGCATTGATAAAGTGCTTTCTTCTTGTTCATTATGTAATAGTACTAAGCCACATTTGCAAAAAGAGCCACTACAGCTAAGCCATATTCCTGAACTACCTTGGTCAACAGTAGCCACTGACATATTTGAGTGGAACAATCAGCATTACTTAATGTTGGAAGACTCTTATTCATACTGGTTTGAGATCGATTTTCTACCCAACCTAATGTCCAGTGCTGTTATTACTAATATAAAACATCATTTCTCATTCCATGATAGTCCACACAAAGTTATTTCTGACAACGGTTCTCAGTTTACCAGTCAATTGTTTCAGAGATTTGTAAAAGAGTGGGACTTTATCCATGTTACTAGCAGTCCTGAATACTCACAGTCAAATGGCCTTGCTGAACGTGCAGTACAGAGTACAAAGCAATTAATGGAGAGGTCAAAGCGTGACAATACTGATATCTTCTTGAATTTATTTAACCTCAGAAATATACCCCGTGACAATCTACTTGGCTCGCTTGTTCAGAGACTTCTATCTAGGCAAACCAGAACAACCTTGCCTATCAGTTCTACTTTGTTGGTGCCTAATGCTAAAAACAACAGAGTAATCAAAGCCCAACTTTTTAAAAAGCGCCCTTCTCAGAAGTCCACATATGATAAAATGAGCAGATTTCTTCATCAGTTAAAAGAAGGAGACAGTGAAGATGCAAATGGCGAAAGGCTTTGATCGAATTGGTCAAGGGAGAGATATATTTGCCAAGCCAAGATCCTACTTAGTGGAATTTGAGGGTATGGAATACAGGAGAAACCACAGACATCTTCCTGTGTCAGAAATGATACTGTAGCATCGTACCTGTGATACAGACTCTAGATCTCAGAGCAACCCTGACAATGTTCATACCGAAGAACATGTCTCACTATCCACTTCTGTTGTTCTAAAGTTGAACATTCCTTGAAGGTGGTCCCCGTTGCTAGACCCAGTTCTGACTTTTATGTTACATGATCAGCATTGTCGCCTCACAGCAAGACGTCCCATTCGATTCTCAGCTAGAGTGTCTTCTGTGTGGAGGCATGCGTGAATGGGCATGCCTTAGTTGAAGGTTGTGCATCAGGGCTGGTAACTCGGCACATAAAAATCCACTACCAAACATTAGCGGACCGGAGTTCCGCTGTGGCGACCCCTAACCAGGATAAGATGAAAGACACAACAACATGTTACATGATCAGCTTGTATTTCCAGACCTAGTGTAAAATACACAGCAACCTGGACATGATTGTTTTATATGTGTTTGATTTTGTATGACTGCATGGCAAATAATTAGTTTTGTATAATTGCATGACACTGAATACTGTCATTTGATATATGAGCTATTTCTCAAAAAGAGAGGCTGTAGAACAGAGAGTGTGTGTATGCTCCTTTAAGAAGCATTTCCAGATGTAGGCACATGCATATAAATAGTGAGCATGTGCAAGCAGCAGTGCCATTTTGAGAGAACAGCCACAGTATTAACATGTATGAGTGTCATACTCAGTCTCTATACATTTATTTAAGTTTAAGTTACTAAGCCTCAATCCTGATGTGTTTGTATATAATAACGCTGCTTGAACTGAACCCACAACCGCTTGTCTGTTTTATCCAGACCAGATGAGTGACATGTAGTATAAAGCAAAACCATGTTCCCTTTCTCGCTTAATGAAATCAATTTTAGTGTTAGTCATAAATATCTTAGGGTCTTACCCCTAAAATTGCTTACATACTTCTCAAATTATAGTTTGCTAATTATCATAGTAACAAGATCTTCATCTCAAATACCTTTTCAAGTGTAGATCTGTCTAAAAATACTGTTCATCTTAATAAATGTATGCCAAAGTGCATCACTTGACATTTGCTTAGACTGAAGTGGTGGCCAGTGTTTTTTGTTCAATTGATAATTTAGCTATCTATTTTTTCATTCATGTTACCCATGGATATTTTAACAAATATAACCTTTCAGTCATCAGCATACTTACTGATCCAACATGATTTACAAGCCACAGCTAAGAAAAAAATTAGCAGTGATAAAAAACACTACTTCCAAACTTCTCAACACAAATACCTACACAACCCACAAAAATTCTGGAAAACAGTTAACTTTCTCCTCAACCCTGGTAAATCCTCCAACCCCTCTCCTTCCACAGCTAATACCTCTGTACCCTTAGCCTTACAGTTCAACTCACATTTTATTAACTCCATCTCCTCTCTCCTTGACAACCACAGACAACAGCCTCTCACACTCCCCTCCGTTGGCTCAAATTCCACTAACTCCTTCTCCTTTAAACCAATTCAAACATCCTACATTAAAAAATCCTAAGTAAATAAAACCTTGTTGCCTGGCTGCCAATCAACTACCAAATTAATTCCTAAAAATTCTTGCTCCATCTATTGCCTATCCTATCTCTATATTAATCAATCACTCAATCTTCGAACAATATGTGCCCTCCTCTGGAAAGTCACTCATGTCATCCCCCTCCACAAAGGAGGCCCCTCTAGAGACATCTATAACTGCCACCCTGTAGCTATCCTCCCACCTTTTGCCAAAATCCTAGAGAAATGTATTTACCTACAACCCCTCAACTACCTTACCCCTAACAACCTTTTATCCGATATTCAGCACAGCGTCAGACCCCAGTATATCACAAACACAACCTTGTTATCCTTCACCAATACTATCCACCACATTATGAACAATGGACAACTTGTCTGTGCAATTTTCCTGGACATGTCAAAAGCCTTTGACACCATTTCCCACCGACTACTACTTAATAAACTCACTACATACAGTCTCAGTTCTGGATCCCTGTCATGGTTTCTCAGTTATCTATCAAACTATCAACAAGCTACTAAATGGGATAATGCACTCTCTCTACACTGCTGCCAGTATCCACTGGTGTACCCAAAAGGTTCTATACTTGGTCCCCTCCTCTTCATCATATTTACTAATTACCTTAATACAGCAATCCAACTTGCCTCAATCATACAATACGCAGATGATACATCCCTTATCTGCTCTGCCCCTTCTCCACAAAAACTACAAGAAAAAATGCAAAAAGCATTCCAAGAAATTGAAATTTTCCTATCCACCCACCAACTCATTCTAAACTCAAACAAGACTAAATTAATAATCTTTACGAACAAAACAACCAAGTCCAACTACCTACTCCTCTCTATTCACTCCTCAGATGGTACCAAAATAGAACCTACTAACTAGGTCAGACTCCTAGGTGCTACAATAGATGATCATTTCAAAGTTGATATTTACATTTATCTAACTATCAAAAAAGTTAATTCTAAACTTGGCGCTCTTTACAGAGCTAAACTCTAACACCCCAAGCCAGGCTGGCCACAGCTAGATGACAGCTTCTCTCTACACTTCTCTACTGATCACCCACCTCACATATTCACAACTTACACAAGGCCAACCTGCATAACCTTGAATCCTGCAACAACAAAATCACAAAGTTTGTCACTAATCATCCCCATAAAGCCCATCATTGTTCCACTCTTCCACAACTTAACTGGCTAGAACTTCCAAACCTGCTAACCTTAAACCAACTTACCCTCACCCACAAAATCATTCATAACCCTCATAGCTGCCCCACAATTTCATCCCTTCTCCAACTACAGGTACACTGTAGGTCTCTTAGCTCTTCCAACAGGCCACTGCTCAAAATAACACAATCACATAACTACCATGGTGACTCCCTCTACTCTAAAAAAATAGCTAAGTCCTGGAATGCTCTTCCCACAAAGATACAATGCACTGCCTGCTACTCTTCATTTAAAACAAAAATAAAAGAATATCTTAAAAGCAACTGTCTATGCCCCCCTGGATAACTCCTCTCTCCTACTAATTTCATCTCCTATGCTCATTTCACCTTTTCAGCTCAATTGCTATTTTTCATTTTCTTTATTCAGTATTACAACTGATTGTTTCCTCACTGCTTATTGCACTGTAAATTTTCAGTATTCTAAAATTTCAATGTTTTAACATTCTAAATCACTGTGTGCACATACCTTGTCAGTTAGGTCTGCTCATTGCCTGTTTCAGTCTTTCTGTTTTTACTTAGTTATCTATATCCCGGTGGTTTACATTTTTAATTTTGTAGGTATAATGTACAAATATTATCTAGTCTTTTATTTATTGCATATAATTTGTATTGTATTTATTTTGTTCTTTCTGATGTAATTTCTGCATCTTTATCTGTATTTTTATCTGTCTTGTTTTTTCTGGAGCTTTTCTCCCCGGGTCTCCACTGAAAACAGGCTATTAGACCAGTCGGACACTACCCGGTAAACATATATAAAATAAAATTAATAAAATAAATAAAGTTACTGCTGTGGTAAATACTAAATTAAATAAGAAAAGATACAGCACTGATCCTTGGGGATCCCCCAGTATGTGGGTAGATAGAATGAACTCATTTTACTGTAATATACTGCAAATGTCATACAACCCAGTTGTTAATCCATTTAATCAAACAAGGATTAAATTGATATGCTTTTAATGCTTCATTATTGAAAGAAAAGGTACAATGTCAAACACTTTTGTGAAGTCTAGAAAAAATTACATCAACAGAGATTTCTATATATGTAGCTAGACCAACTTGGTTGTAAAATTCAGCTATATTGATGAAAATGGACTCACTTGCTATAAAACCATTTTGACCTATAACAGTAGAACATGCACTGCTGTCTGGATCCCTTAAAAGATGCATTAAACAGCCTTTAAAACACTTACACATTAGTGATATAAGCCTGATTGGTCAATAATTTGGGGTTTACATATTTAAAATTTGAAATTAAGACTGCTGGAATATTGTCAGTTCTGGTTCTTAGGAATGATTGGGGGGGTGCAAGGCAGGGAGTGAATCTGTGATTACCTATGCATCCATCCAATCTACATTGGAATAGAGTTTTAATTTGATGTTTTCTTGCCATTTTCAATGAAATATTAATAATGAATTTGAAATAATTAGATGTTATTATAACTGTTTTGTGTTTGGTGAAAGACCTGAATGTGAACACCTAAGACTAGAAAAAACTATTAAATGCATCTGTGATCTGCTTAGGTTCAGCTAATGTCTTACTATAATAATTTATAGATTATTTTAAGTGTTTAGTCTGTGTTTCTGAAATAGACCCCCCCAATTCTCTATACCTTGCATGGTGTGCAAGATCGGTGCAGGAGCTCTAGCAGGCAATATGTCTGCCTTGCGATCCAGGAACAGCCTGCAGGGGCATGCACGAGCGTTTCTGCACTAATCCTGCACGGACTAAGCCTCTGTATGCAAATCACCCCATTTGCAGGAGAAATCTATGCAAATTAGGTGATTTTGCAATCCAGGAAGCTTGCAACCGGCTGTGCAGGACTAGTGCAATCTGCAGAAATGTACTTGGTTAGTAAAACAAAAATCAACTTTTATTTTTTTTAGTCGATCTCGGCTGTTTAAGCGTAGGGCATCGGTGCATAAACGGGATTGGGGGGAAAATAAAATAAACCTAAATTAAGCATTCTGACTAAAATCAGTATTCTGCCATGCAAGCCAGTGGCAGGCAGAAGACAACATGGCCAGTGAGTAGTGGTTGCTTAGGGGGAGGCTCAGTGTGAGACATGTAACTATGCATTAGCAGGCAATCCTATGCAAATGAGGGGAATGATAATGAATCTCAGTTTTCCCCATAATGTTTGTCAGGTCCCAACAGTGTAAGAGTAGGAATAGCTTGGTGCAAGACTAGGAGTTAGTTGACATCATGGGGGTGTGTGTCAGGCATACTGTAAGCAGATTGGAGCCCTGTGGCTTGGATTTGCTCCAACCTTAGCACAGCTAAGCTAGGGGGTGTGTCTAAACCTGCCTAGCACTCGTTATATTGCCTAAGCAGGTGTGCGTGCCACGCACCGAGATTTACAGGAAGAAAAAAAAGTTAAACCAGGAAATAGCAGCAGTGTGCACATTTGTGCACTTTGTTTGCACGGCACATTGCTGGGCTTAAACCAGAAGGCAATGGGAAGGGAAAACAGCAGTAGGAAGGTAATCAAGGAGAACTAGCATAACTGGCAGGTGAAATGTATCAAAATCAGCCTATTACACAGGCAGCAGACCAGCCCAGCACAGAACACTACTATAAACTACTATAAACTTTTTTCCACACTCTACACCACCGGTGTAAACAAGCAGGGAACTTTTAACAATCACAACAGCAAAATGATATGGGCTGCAATAGCTATCATATAACAACTTGTGGAAGAGGCTGAAGGTGGTGAGGATGTGAATGCTGTCGACCAATCCACAGTGAGGAGATGGAGAAGAGTGTACAGACCCAGGGTAACCTACCAGGTGCAAATTGTTGAGCTGTGCTGGCCACGCCTGCCACACAGAAGTAACAGAGGGGAACCCATCCCAGTGGATATCAAGGTATGTGTAGGCCTATGACTACTAGCTGCAGGTTCCTTCCAAAGGCCAACTGGGGATATGATGGGGATTTCACAGGTATCACCATCTGGAATACTCCAGATCCTGGATGCCATGTCAGTGAGCTCATATATTTCCCCAACATCCATGAGGCATTGGCCAGCAAAATGCAACTGTTCCACCAAATAGCAGAATACCCAGAAGTAGTGGGTGCAATAGACTGCATGCACATATGTATCAAAGCACCACCCGGTGAGCAGGATAGGGTCTACATCAACTGCAAGGGCTTTCCCTCCATCAACTTGCCAGGTTGTGTGCGATGCCCAGGGTATAATAATGAACATGTGTGTTGGCTGCCCTGGAAGCTGTCATGATTCCCACATCTGGCATCTGATGTAGCTGTACCAGAGATTTGCCAATGGGGACATCCCTGACGGTCACCTAGTGGAGGATGTTGGATACACACTGTTGCAGTGGCTGATGACACCCATCAGAAATGCACACACACCCAAACAAGAACTCCATAATGAGGCACATGCACAGACCAGAATTGTAGTAGAGCATGTGTTTAGGATGCTCAAGTCACAGTTCTGGTGCCTGGACACATCTGGTGGAGCCTTGCATTACTCACCAGCTACATGTACCCAAATTGTCCTTGTATGTGCCATACTACACAATATGATCCTGCGGAACCAGCTGCAGCAGGGACAGCATGGGGCAGGGCCACACAGCCCCCCACCATTACCAAGGCCTGCACAGGTACAGAGTGACTCGGAGGAGGAACAACCTGAGCCTGCCCCAGTAGGCAGAAGGAAGCATGTCCCGTATGCATTGGCCTTGGCAAAGAGGCAACACATAACACATACACTGACATAGGAGGGACCCAGGGAATAACATCTCTCTCTGACTCTCACATACAGTAAAATGGATGCCAAACATTACACTACCTGTGCTTAACCATGTGTAGGGAGTGTACTATGTGCATCCAACATAGGCAGCCCTGCAGCACCACCCTCAATACTGGGAAACCCACAAGGTAAGTGACTCACACATGCCAGTCAGGGGGGGATCACATACCCAACAACAGTCACAGCCAGCAGGACAGATGTAGACAAACAAAAACAAAGGCTGTGCTATGGCCTCTGAATGAGGCTTATGGGTAACCCTCCCAGGCCTAAACAGACAGACTACAACAGGTCAGGCAGTGCAATGTCAGTTCTGAAGGGTAGGAGGTCAAAAAATAATATGTAGGTAAATAAAAGCTAAGATCTGTAGTACACTGGTATGCCTCTAGACAGCATGATAGGTAAGACTACAGAATGAAATGGAGTACCCGACATACCAGTACAGTCCTAGCAAATGTGTACGTGTCAGCTGTGCCCCCATCCTACGTAGTAATGTAATAACAGTCAGGTGTGCCCCCCCATCCTGTGTTGAAATGTAGAAATAGTCAGGTGTACCCTCCTCATCCTATGTAGAAATGTAGTAACAGTCAGGCGTGCCCCCAATCCTGTGTAGAAATGTAGAAATAGTCAGGTGTGCCCCCCATCCTATGTAGAAATGTAGTAACAGTCAATGCCAAACGATGGATGGATATCCTGCAGAGACAGCATGCTACCTGTAGGTGTACAACACAAAGGTCAGGACTACAGTACAAACTACCTGGACTCGATCCACACATTCATTACAGACAGGCATACTGGGCATGCTCACACACAGAGAAATGAAGGCAATGTCAGTCAACAACATACTGAAAAGTCATACTGGGAATGCTCACACACCTAGACACATGAAGGCCATGTCTGCGAACACCAGTGGACCAGACATATCTGGCAGTTGCAGATGTTAGTGCAGACACTCCTCAGTATGCACCACTCATGCTTTGCACACACAGTGGATAGGAATACAGGCATATATGTAAGGACAACACACTATAATATGCCAAAGGTAGACATACATAGATGTGTGGAAGAGGGTGACTGTGACAATGAGTCATCCAGGCCTATCCCACCCAGCACACAGCCAAAGGGCCACAACCACACAAGTGTCAGATGTCACTCACTGCAGATACTAGCCACCAGTAACTGTCAGCATTACAGACTATGTAGTGCACGTTCTAGCTGTGCAACATGACTGTATAAGGACGTAGTCATCTAACAGCTGTATACACGTACCTGTGAAATATGACCCAGTTTTTGCCAGCATGTTGCGTGTCAACCCCTAGATGAATGGGTTATGGCCCATGCACACACACTGCCCTCCCCATAGCCCTACTATGACAAGCATGCTGAGGTCATCCACTGTGAAATACACCTTAGAGAGAGTTGTAGCTCAATAATCTCCATGGCGCATCCCATAACTGTGTACTGCTGTAGTGTGATAAATTAGTTAGGTAGGAGTTCCAATCCCAGACATGGCAAGTATGTGTGTGTGTGTGTGTGTGTGTGTGTGTGTGTGTGTGTGTGTGTGTGTGTGTGTGTGTGTGTGTGTCTGTGTAGACAGCAATGCCTTTTAGGGTGGTCACACTCCCTACAATTGAAATGCCCTACTTTGATAAGGCTGCTGATGTCATCCACCTTGAAATACGCCTCTGGGAAGGTTGTAGCCCAGTATTCTCCATAGTGCATGCCATAACTGCATACTGCTGTAGTGTGATAAATTAGTTAGGTAGGAGTTCTAATCTCAGACATGGCAAGTGTTTCTGTGTGTGTGTTTGTGTGTGTGTTTCTATCTGACTCTGCCTGTGTAGACAGCTATGCGTTTTAGGGTAGTCACACTCCATACAACTTGAATGCCCTACTTTGGCAATCCTGCTGATGTCATCCAATGTGAAATACACCTTTGGTGAAGGAGGTCTCCAGTAATCCATGTGGTGCATCCTATAATAGCTTCATGCTGTAGTGTGATATAGACCTCTGTTAGGAGTTCTATACCGACACATGTCAGTTGAGGATGTTTTGTGTGTGAGTGTCACTATCTGTGTAGGGAGCAATGCATTTTAGCCCAGTCACACTCACTACAATTCAAATGCCCTACTTTGGCAATTATGCTGATGTCATCCGATGTGATATACACATTTTGGGAAGGAGTACTCCAGTAATCTCTATGGCGCATACTATAACTGCGTAGTGCTGTAGTGTAATAAACTAATTAGGTAGGGGTTCTAATCCCAGGCATGACAGGTGTGTGTGTGTGTGTGTGTGTGTGTGTGTGTGTGTGTGTGTGTGTGTGTGTGTGTGTGTGTGTGTGTGTCTGTGTTTGTAACTTATATCCTGTCTGGAGGTGGGTGTGAGTGTGTGACACCTGGGCCCAATGTGGAGGGGGTTTTGCAAATTTCTTATATGGTGGCCCTAGCATATATCACAATGTCCACCATACAGGGATAACAGATGTGAAATAGCTGAAAGACTGGGGTGTAAATCCATACACATGCATGTGATATCAAGGCCAAGCAATCACTGTTAGCAACACCAGTATTACCCAGAGCACACTCTCAACCCATGTCTCATACACACACACACTTGCTAGGCAACAGCCAATATGTGGGTAGTACACTGCATATTGGCCACTGATAGTAACTATGGAGTGATTGCAGTGGCCTACAGAGGGCATGTCTCCCTGTCCATCTGTCCAATAGGCACGTACATGCAGACAGTGCACCTTCTCCATCTTCCCCACTGGAAACCTGCAACACCTGTGGTGCCATCAAATGTGACCCACAAAGGACATACCATGCCTGAAAACATGCCCTGTATGGACAGATGCCACTGACACCAGGGAATGCCATTAGCATGCTATCAATGTAGGTGCAGGGTAAACCTGCTGTCCTCTAGCAGTTCCCACCACAGGAGAACACGAATGGCACATCTGATGATAATCTGTGTACACAACATGGACAAGACACCCCAGGTACAGTTCCACATGTCACTGTACATGCATGTGGGAGGTGTGCACATCCCAGGCACCATCCATGTCATGGAATAAGGAACACATACATGGCAAGCAATGCACAGCATTGGCAACATGCAATAGTCACCCAGGTTACTGGATGGTGGATACAATACTCTCCTGTGTGGGCAAATGCAGAAACTACAGCCCTAAGCCACAATGCAGACCATTGTCATGTGGCCTGATGCAAAGGTATACCCATCACCTAGCCTTGTATAGCCATCTGGCACAGTCGACCACCACACACCCATACAGAAATGCACCCATGCATGTCAGTACTGGCACCCTGTGTGTTTGTGTGTGTGCTGTATGATGTGTATGATCACATCCACACTCACTACAACCTCCATTGGCATACTGAAGCATGCTGTCTGATGTCAGACACCTCCCCATACTCTTTGCCCATATAACCTTCATATGACCCGTGTGGTGCATGTGATACCTGCACAGTAATGTGTTGTGGCAATCTCACTAGTGATGAGTTGTATTCCTGGCCCTGCCAGGTGTGTCATTGTGTGTACATCCCTGTGAGAGTGTGGCTGTGTTGACGCTGGTACCTGTTCATGCTGACAGGCACATGTTCTAAACCTACCATATAGCTACCATATCCCTGTTGCAGATGTCACTCACCATTACATATATGTTCTGAGAGCTGCACAACAGGTAACCTATGTGGTGCATCCAATGACTGCATAGAACTGTGATAGCACTACATAGTCATCAAGGGTTTGATACCCTGTGCTGGTAGGTGTGTGACACAAACATGCTTAAGTTTTACTCTCCCACCCCTCCCTGACTTGTCTTTGCCTCTGTCTGCCTCTCTCACTCCCTCACTGGTGGATGTGGACACCTACACCTGCTTTGCTTAGGCAACAGCATGGTTATTTTAAGTGATGCCCATGATCAGCTGATGGCCTCTGCATGAATTGCAGCCTTCCCCTAGCTGATTGCATGTGGAACAGCTGTGGTAACATTCCCATAGCCAGTTGCATGGAAACACACTCCAATATCTAGGAACATCATGTTAGTGTTGGGCCTTTACATTCACTGTGAGCAGGAACTCGATCTGTTGTTTGGCAAACAGCATCTTAGATGGATTTGGGATTTACCTCTAACAACATACACTGTGGAAACAGGCCATCACACAGGAGGGGGATGTGCCTGACCTGACTACAGACTGTAAGTGCTGCTATACTGCATTCGGAGTAATGTTGGTTTAACAGGGTGTGTACAGATATGGCTGTCCTATGTGTTTTAATACCTGCTATTTCAGTTCTATATTTATGAGGAACACCTATCCATAGGGTCATCTGCAGACTGGGCAGTGTGTGGTGCCTTTGGTTTCATGTGTTACTCACAGAGCATCTGTCTGTGAACATCAGATGGTAGTGTGATGATTGCAGTCTGTAGAAGGTGAAAACCATGACAGTTACTAACTTCATATCCCTCATAGGATATATGTTGCGACAAACCCTGTTACAACAGTAAATGTATGAGGTTATCACAGCAACATGTCAATAGTGGTCCTGTGTATGTGCTTCCAGCCACAACTCTGTCAACCTTTGTACATATGTCATGCATTAAGATGTGTATATGTGCTGTACACCATGATTAGTGTCATCATATCTGATAACAAGCCAATGAGATATCAGACTGCTACACATGTTATGTACAGTAGGGGTTATATTTGATGACATAACCTGGACATTATGTGGTTCTTTGTACAGTACTGAGGTATGTGTACTTATGGTGAATGTTGACAGTGTGTGTATTGTTAATATGTACTTTGGCCTATGTACAGACTGTGGTAGATGTCATTGTTCTAGGTCTGTCCTAGCTGATGTTACATGCTGCTCCACTGTATGTTACCGTATTGGCGACATGTTTGTAGGGCCATACACACACATGTCCCATACCACAGACAGGCATCAGACCACACTGTGTAGCGGCCCAGTATATGTAGGGTTAGTGTGTGAATGGCACATATAAGGATGGTGTTGAACAGAGAGTTCATGTACTGTAATATTATGCTAGCTTACCATATGTGGCTGTGGCTGTGTTCACATTGGTAGTGGTTATGCACTTTCACACAGGTATATCTTAACCTGTGCTGTGACATGCCTGTAGAGCCTGCTATATATGCAGGTACATGTGCATTACCCCATATGAGATGTATGCCAGTGTTGAGCCAGTCTGTCTGTAGCCTGCACAGTGCTTTGTTACATGCCTAGCAGCTTAGTGTACTTACCCAGTGAGATGTCATGTCCAGATACTTGCCAGATGTACTGCTGCCAGACCTCCCTTAACAGTCATGTATGTCAGACAGAGCAGTGGGATGCTATACAGATGTATGTCAATATCTAGTGGGTAGTATGTGGCCATGGCACCTCTGTTCCAGCAGTTATTATGTGTCAGGACAGACAGAGGTGTGTGAATGCACAACCTATGGGGGCGAATGTATGCCAGTTGTTATGTGTTATACCCATCTACATGGCTGTTAACATCCATATTGTCAGGCCTGGTCCACATATTCTGCACTAAGGGGTTCTGTGTATACCTCTGGACTGTACAGAGTGTGTCAGAATGTCCACATATATTGGCCAATATCTTTGCTGTAGTCCACAGGAGCATTACGTGCTTGCAGCAGTACTGTACTATGATGTCCTTAGGATGTCTGTGAGTAGCCAATGGCACACATGTGAAAAGCAGATATGACCTCCCACACACACCATGTCTGTGAAGACAATCGCTATTACAGTAGTGATAGTCTACTAATATACCTGCTATACATACCTGAATCCCCTTGCACTACGAAGTTGGGACTATTGGGGCTGAGGTAGGGCTACACTCCATGTTCAGGACATATGGTGAAACTATATGTACATATGATTATCCAGATATCTATATAGATAATTACACATGTACATATCGACATATATAGATGAGTATGTATATGTACATAGATATGCATATACACACCCAGATATATACATATATAGAGCATTATATGTCTATACATATACAGATGGTGATACATATGGACATATACGTATATCATGCTGCCATTCCTGCCATCATTCTACTGCTGTTGTATCCCCCACACATACAGTGGGGCTGGGGCCATATATGTGTGGGCTTCACCTACACACATATGTGCCCATATACACTCCAAAGGCCAGTGTATGTAACAGTGGTATATGGCCCTGTATTATTGAGTCTGGGGGGTGCATCATACATAACCTAGGCTGTTACAAAATGTGGGGGTATCAGGGGTGAGCTGCCTTAAGGTATCTGGATGTACAGTACCATACATTTCACCTATCTTGACATTACTTACATAAAGTGGGTTACTGCAGGCCTACTTACTCCTGCCATACAGACTGCTCTGTTTGTCATTGTGCCTGTGATGGTGTCAGCTATGTCTTGTTATGTAACAGTTACAACCCATTTGGTCACATGATGTCTTTACCACCTAGTGATTTTGTACAGAGTGTAGATAGAGGCTGCTGAACTATACACCTGCATTACTTACTGTTGATTGTGTGGTATCCTATGGCCCAGTCTGTCTTTACTATTGTATGATTTGAAGGGCTTGGCCTGGACAGCAAAAGTTGTGGACCATTCCAGACTACTGTATTAGTATAACTGTTTCACAGTTGCATTACTCTGTTTATATGGATGTCAGTGTCTGAACAGCTATATGACATGGCATATCAATCTGTAATAGTAGACAAATAAAGGTTTTCCATATCTGCAAACCTGTGTGTGGGGTTTTATCCTATGACCTCTCTGTGGGTATATGTTGCAGGTAACAAATGTCATCTGTATGGGTGGCTCATCCAGTACCCATTTGTTAGGGTGTTAACTGTAGGCATAGTGGCTGTTCCATATTGTGTGCACCTACTACATAAGTATCTTACTGTACATATCTCTGTGTATGTATGTATAATCACACACACACACACACACACATATATATATATATATATATATATATATATATATATATATATATATATATATGTATATGTGTATCTGCATATACTGCATGATCTGTTACCAATACCAGCCTGACATCATACAAGTGGGATGTAATACTGATAACATCTTGTGCCCATGTCATGTCAGGACCTGGTTAGGGGATCTGCAACACTTAGTAGTGTATTGCAGGGTGGACGTATTTGGCTGTGGGGGGTGGGTATACCTATTCGTACAAGACATATATTGTTTGGGGCCTCTCAACCCCATTAACGGTGCATGTGGACATATATGATTTAGTTAATCTCCCATTGATATCTACACATGTATGTCCATATATACCTATATGGATATATATATCTGCTTACATATATATAACTATGTCTGTATATACCTACATAGATATATAACTGCTTACATATATGTAACGTGCTGTGTATATGTAGACATATAGGTGTAGACATATATATGTATTGATGTAGGCATTTGCATGTATATATGTTCAAATATATTTATATATCTGTATATATACACATATACACACACACACACACACACATATATATATATATATATATATATATATATATATATATATATACACATAACTACATATATAGATATATTGTATATATGTTGTAAATATATGTATATATTTACAGACACATACATCTAAATGTTGGAATACATTATCTGTACTGTTTAATGACTGGGCTAGATGATATGCTTTTGAAAACATCAGGGTTATGTATATCTGGCATGGCTTAGTGGTGAATCATTTTGTCTATGGTGTGCAGGGTCCTGCATTCGAGCCTAGTAGAGGCTGTTTATTTTGTTGCTGGGCAGAATACGGGCCGTTGGATACAGAGTGATTAAGGCACTTTAAAGCAGTTGTAAGCAGGTTTGCGTGGGTTTGCGTGGAGGTAAGCACTACTAACTTCCGGTTACAGTTTCTTTTATGCATTTAGCTTCTAAATTGCTTACCTGATGTAGGCATTGCTTACCCCTGTGCAAACAGGCTTAGACCCACTTACTGCTCCTTAAAAGTGCTTACTCCCGCTTACGCCTGTGCTAATTTCTTTAAAAGAAAAGAAAAAAAGGGTTGATAGGAAAGTGGTGAAAAAGTGGCACAAAGAGGGAAATACAGTAGGGAAAATAGCTAGGGATGTGCAGGAAGGGTGTAGAGAAGGTCCATAGCTACCCATTTCCTCTACAGCAACAGCTGTGCATATGCACTGAATTTGGAGGTAGACTTGGACACTCAAACCCATGGGAGAGGGATGAGGACAACAATAATAAGTTGTGATGACAATTAGACCAGATTACATGTGTCCAGTGGACATGTGTGCGAAATGGACAGCTATGTATGGGGTGAGATTTTTTTGTGGGAATAGATTGCCCTTTTTTATTTTTTTCAGGTGAGAGTGGGATGTTGGGTAGGGGTAGTAGGTATATTTGGGGAGGTAGGTTGGATAGATTAACAGACAAGACAAACAAGACGCATACAGGGGTGGTATATGACACATGTGGGGGGTAAACACCTTGATGGGGAGGGGTGTTGGGATATCGGAAGCCCACAAGCCCCCTAGTGGTAACAGTGGGACTGAGGTCCCTACCCATGGGCAGTCACCACTGCACCCTCACAGCCTCAAAGGTGGCTGTGCTGGGGGCTGAGTCGCAGAGCCAGGCTGACTCTCTAATTGTGACACGTGGCCCTCGAGCTGGTCTAGAAGATCACCAAATTGCTTGTTGATCGCTCTGCGCACCATGACCCTGACCTGGCGACAGGTTACAGGTGCCTGTCCATGCCCATCCCCTGAAGTGGTACCACCCAAAGGTAGTGCAGGACCAATGGACAGGGAGGTCTGGGGTTGGGATCCAGACATGCTGGTGCCCGGTGCCATGGCCAGCTGAGGTGGGACAGGTGGGTCCGCTGGGACTGGCCTTCCCAAGCGTGCTACAGTGTTTAAATTTCATCATCATATATGGGTTAGTAATAGTCAACACATTCCAGGGTTAGGTATAACAGCATGCATATATATTCACATTAACCCAGACACCAGATACGGAACAGTTGCATAGCAAACAGAATACATGCATATAAGGGACCACAGTGGTAATAAGAACAGCATGCAGGTACGTTGATGGCAGCATGCCACCAATGTTGGAATAATTCAATATAGCACATGCATGGGAACCATTAATATATTTATCAAACAATTGGACATTATCAGAGTCAATACATACCATTTGGGGTGGGTATGTTGATTATTGTTGGAGATATGGTGGGGGGGGGGAAAGTTGTCAATTAACAACTAGTATAGTCCTATAGTCCACATTACTTTCTTAATCAGTGCCGTTATCTGTACCTTACAAGTCTTACTACACTGCCCTATAGCCTTACTTTGGACAGTGATATGGCTGTTGTCATCGTTACACATGACCCGGTTTTACCTGCAGTATACATCTCTTACCTAGTATACCTGTGGAGGGAATGTTTGTTAACACTAACTAACTGTTTCTACACACACTCCCAGATTCTGGGTTGCTGTTTTGCACATAGCTATCCAACTCTTTCTGCACAGACTTTGGCTATGTGTTGACCACATGCTGGTGTGCCTGAACTTATCTAGAATATTGTCCTCTTCCACCTTTAGTGACCTCACACACACATATACATGCTTTCTTATACAGTTCTATTATGTAGCACAGTGTGGGTGACAGTGACAAGTGCTACTTTATTATTCAGAGAAACTGCAGCACTCACAATTCCCTACATTACCAAAGTGAACAGTACCAGTACAGGTTATAATGGCCTGTATTTCTCAGCACAGTGTTTGTATCCAGCATACCTGTGGGAGCAATGCTTGTTAGCACTACCTGACTGTTGTCACACAAAGTTCTGGATTACACATTAGTATTATGCACATGCATCTCACTCTGTAACTGTACACACTCTGGTCACAGCTTGACGGCATGGGAGTGTAGATAGGACATACCTGAAATATTACTCACCTAACAGTTTCAGGGGTTGCTACAGTGACAAGTGTGTTCTCATGATGTGTGACAATCACTTGTATTCCCTGTTTGCTGGTTACACATCTGGGATCATCCCACAGACTTACCAGGGGGACAGGCAGCAGATATGGGCACATATACTGAACATTCTGGCCTCATCTGTACAGTTGTGGGGTATGCATCTGTATGCAGCCTAATTCCACTCCCAGGATTCAGACCATGGCTGTATCTGCTACAACTAAAACACTGTCCATCACAGTTGTATCTGCTATATAGCTATTGCTGTATATCTCCTATCTGCTTTCTGTCTTATTAATCCCCTGTGCTTTTACATTCTGACCTTGTATTACAACACTCATATACAGTTTCCTTGACAGTTATATGTTGCTGGGCAGCCACAGTGGTGCAGCGGTTAGTGTTGCCGCCTCACAGCAAGAGGTTCTCTGGTTTGATCCTCAGCTGGGCTGCTGTCTGTGTGGAGTCTGCATGTCCTCCCTGTGGTTGCATGAGTTTGCTCTGGTTGCCTCCCAAAGACATACTGTAGGTGGATTGGACACTCTAAACTGGCCCTAGGTGTGAGTGTGCATGTGTGTGCCTTCTGTGGAAGGTTGGGTGCCAGGCTGGTGACTCGACACCGTAACACTCCACTGCCAATCATGAGCAGACAGGTGATTCGCTGTGGCAACCCCTAAATGGGAAAAGCCGAAAGAAGAAGACAGTTAGATGTTGGACAATGTGGGTGACAGTGATGTGTAATACCCCATTATTCAGAGCAACTGCATATCATTCTTGTATTTCTGGGCACAGTCTTGGTATCTGACAGACCTGTGGGAGGAATGTTTATTAGCACTACCTGAATGTTCCCACACACAGTACCAGAGTCCACATTACTATTATGCACATACATCTCACTCTGTTAATGTACACACTCTGACCACAGCTTGTCAAGTTGGGGTGTAAATGGGACATACATGGCTTCTTAGTCACATAAGGTATTGGGGAGTTGCTAGTGTGCCAGCTTTGTTCTCATAGCTGTGTGTCAATCAGTTGTATTTCCTGTTTGCTGCCTATATGGATGGGATCATCCCACTGATTTCCCAGGGGGACAGGTTGATAGACAACCGATATGGGCCACTTTACTAAACATTCTGGACATATCTATACAGTTGTGGCATATGATTCTGCATGCAGAGTACTACTACTGGCAGGATTTGAACCGTGGCTGTGTGTGCTACAAAACAACAGTTCACATCTCAGTTGCATGTGCTATTCATTTTTTGTTGTCTGCATTTTCCCTGTTTACTGTCTATGAGTCTCTCAGTTGTACTAAATGGCCTCTGGGGATTACTCCTGCCATATACAGGCATTCCTACACATTCAATTTATGGTGCACAGGGTATTAATTGTGCTTAATACTACAGTACTATTACATGATTGCATATCTACATTACCATATGATACCAGGATATACACATGCAGTCCAGCAGTTAGACCTGTTTTGTCAGGCTATTACACTATTATTGACTTAAAGACAATATGAGACTTTTACTTCCATATTCTCTAGTGTATGCAGTACTTGCCTTGAACAATACTGGTTTTATACTAGCAATTCATTTACTACTACTTTTATTTTTATTTCCTATGACAGTAAATGCATGAGTATTACTGACTTGCCTCACATTGCAACATTGCCAGGCATCTGATGTGGGCCTCCTGGTTTGTGGCTCACTCCGTTGCAGCAGTGGGGGACATAAGAGGAATATTTAGCCACACCTATCCATGATATACCTGAGCTGGCAAGTATTAGACACATACTGGGGTGATACTTACACATGTCTGGATCATCCCCTGATGCTCTAGCCTCTTGGAACCACTCCTCCAAGAGGTCCCTCTTCCACCGCTTCAGGTCGGCATAGTGGTGCCTGACCTGCTCATCAGTTTGGGCTATGCCAGTGGCATTGGTGAGGTCACGGGCGAGACAGTCCCAGGCCTCTGCCTTATATTGGAAGCCCTGGTACTGGCCCTGCAGCAGTCTCTGAGCATGGTCTTTAACTAGGCGTCCTGCCATGACCTTGGACTCCTGGATGCACCAGCGCTGCACCTGGAAGCACACTCCTTCTCCCCTTA
This sequence comes from Protopterus annectens, assembly GCF_019279795.1. Taxonomy (NCBI): domain Eukaryota; kingdom Metazoa; phylum Chordata; order Ceratodontiformes; family Protopteridae; genus Protopterus; species Protopterus annectens. The sequence goes on along the minus strand of NC_056728.1, from coordinate 895,837,030 downwards.
CTGCCATAGTGCCTGCAAGGGGAAGCTACAACCAGTTATGAGATGTATTCCCGTCTCTTGGGTTTAAGTAGGGCCAATTTCCCACACTTTTCTGTGATTGGCCAGTTTTGAAAAGGCTAAGCTATGGGCAAACCTGATTACCTATGGTTGGCATAGTTTAAAGAGGTATACCACTAGGCACAGTGAGTTAGCTGGTCTACACATTGCTCGCACCTCCTAAGTTGGCCTGTGCAATGCTTAGCATTGCTGAAATTAGACTTTCATTATAATGTTTTTTGTCATTTTGTTGTTATTCATTGCACCTTATATGTATGCCTGGTATCCATGATTAATGTGTACGTACACTCTGTGGGGTCCTTGTGTTTTATTGGGGAGTTCAGCACTCTATTACAATTGCACCTGACTTTTGGGCATACTTCTGTACTCCAGTTCACATATTTATGTTATGTAGTGGGTTGTGGCACATATGACTGTATACTGATTCCTTTCACAGGTTCAGTTTGGTTATACTATGGTGAGGGCTTGTTTGCTACTACCTCGTTCTTCTGTACTTCTGTGATGGCTTGGTGGATAACTACTGGGACTATGGTGTATAGGGTTCTGGGTTCGAGACCTGCATGGCTGTTTATTTTGTTGATGGGCAGAATAAGGGCCATTGGATACAGAGTGATTAAGGCACTTTTGAGCAATTGTAAGCGGGTTTGCGTGATGGTAAGCACTGCTAACCTGCCATTACATCTGCTTACACAGTGTTAGCTTTAGAATTGCTTAACCAGTGTGGGCATTGCTTACCACTAAGCAAACGGGCTTAAGCCTGCTTACTAGTGCTTAAATATGCTTACTACTGCTTATTCATGCTTACACCTGCTTACTATTGTCTTATTCATTATGACACTGACACCTCACATGTGCATTTACTGCAGTAATCCAGTTCATAAAAATAATAGTGAGTTATGCAACATAAATATTACTCATAACGTGCTTTGCCATGTAAAATGGAATGTGCTGTAGTGGGACTCGAACTGAGAATGCCTGCTCATAAGGCGAATGCTCTGCCCACTACACTATTGCTATGCTGCTTCATTTGCATATATCTTCCTTGTTATCCTCTTCAGCCATTTAAGCTGCATTAACTGTAGTTAAGCGATGAGCACACCCGCGCGCCTACGGTTAGCTTTAATCAGATTAAAAAAATAAATAAAAGGGTTTCTTCATTTTATTTATATATGCTGCTGCTGTTGTACACAAGGGAGAGTGTTGGTGGGGATATGTGGTCACTTGTGAGTGGTCTCACTCATTGCGTACCCTTTTCTGCTGTTCTACATTGCGGGGGGTGTGCTTATTCTTACAGCTCTGCTCTCAAACATGCTCCCTGCACTCTTACGCACTCCGTGTAAGCCTAGGAGCTCGGGCAGCGCACTTCATTAATATACATGGTGTGCTGCCATCTTGCTCCTAAACGATCATTTCCATGCAGGACTAAGCTAGTCCTGCACGGAAGATTATTAAATCCGGGGGAATATATTTGTGATATGATTTTTGATCTGTATATTACCCAACAGTTTGGTCTTAATTTGTTTTCTAAACTTTAATTTAAATTCTTAACAGGTCGTGTTATTTTTTTATTTATTTCTAAGTGTTTGCAATTTCCTATGTTATTGAAAAACACACTTTTTCTTTATATACAATTTGATTAGTTTCGCTTTCCACATATATTGAATCTGGTTCTTTGTAGTACTGCTCAAAGCATCAGGGCCAATTTTATCTAATTATTTTGTAAAAATATTTTCTAATACATGGTATCTGGAATCATGAGCATTACATAGAACCATTTAATCTGGGATAACAAATCAATAATTTCACTATAGTTAAGTAAATAATTTCTTTCCTTACAGGTTGAAATGTATTTCTGTGAAAAGCTATATCAAATTCTATTGAATTATGATCTGAATTTCCTGTAGAGACATTTCTAACTATCTTCTTACAGTTGGAAGCTATGATATCCAAGATGCTTTTTTCTTTTTTCCTAATTGTTTCCCTAATTAATTGCGAGACACAATGAATCAAAATGATATCTAAGAGTTCTTGTTCAATGTTTACACATGATATATAGTTAGTTCAGTTTACTTTTGGGTAGGTCAGATCACCTATTAAAATGACTTTTTAACTAAAAGGTTCTCCAAATTAAGGATAGTTATGGTGAGTGTCTAAGTCCATAGAATGTTTCCTGTAAGTTAATATTAACCTTACTGTGTCCTTACAACATAGTCCTTTAAGACCAACAATTAGGATTTCCAAAAGGTTAGCATAAATTAGCTCTGAATGCATGGATTCTCTTAATATTATTAAAACTCCTTCTTCATGCCTATTACGTCTCATATTAAGTGCTCCTTGGAAATATTAAGTTGGTAGTGTCCCATGCTTCTGCAATAGCTGTGATGCCTAAGTTCTCCACTCTCACTATACTGTTCATTTCTTGGCATTTATTCCCTAGACTTTGTGCATTACAAAAATGTGCCTTTATAATGTGATGAGACTTTATGATTTTTGAGGAGATGGCTTCTGCAGTCTATTTTTTTTCTAAAAGAATTCAGATTCTTTAACAAAGGATAATGTGAAGGTGTTACTGATCAATGCTAGGAGCCTAAAAAAGAAATTCTACTCGCTATAAGCCCTTTTCACCCTAGAGGAAGTAGACATATGTGATGCTACTGAGATATGGTTTAAAATGGAGGAGAGCTGCCTTCTACACATACAGAACAGCTACTGTGCAAGAGAGAAAAAAAAAGATGGTGGTGTCTCAGTCTTCATTCAGAAGAGACACTCATCAAGCCTGGTAATGCATCATGACATACTAGAGCTTCTTCATGTTCAAATCACCATCAGAAAGGTCCTTTACTGGCTGCTATACAATTCTCCTTTTATGACTCAAGAAAACCACAATGTCTATCAACACAACCTAGAGTCTCTCAATGATAATCCATCCATTAACATTTTATGGGTTATGTAAACTATCTAACTATAGACTAAGTAACCAACACCAGCACTGGAGCACAATCACAGAGATTCCTGGATTTTGTCAATACAAATATTCAAGAACAACTAGTCAGAGTACTCACTAGGGGGAATGACATCTTTGTTCTTACTAATATGGGGGCATGTTACACCATCTCTTGTATATCTTTTTCATGTCTTAGGTCTGATATGCATCGAAATAAAATTGAATTCAGGGACCACTTCTGCCCCTGGTACCTTTGAAAATGTATTCAAGATAAACTATCTACTCCTAAGTTATAGATTAGCAATCTTCAGATCCTCGCCAAACCCAGTTAACTCTGCTGAATATGTGCAAACATATATCACTAAACTACACCAGCATGTAAACAGATGCATAGATGTAGCTGCATCTGGTAGAAACAAGCAAAGAGCATAGTACAAAAACAACACGCCCTCCCCTGCCGGAACTTTAATATTAACAATCTCTAAAATAAAAGGAAGAGATAATTGGCTAAAAGTAAGAAGAACAATACACAGAATGATTGATCCGTTGTCATTAAACTAAACAAGCAACTCAGGTGCTCAACAGAATCTGACAAAGCTAAGTTTGAGGTGAAAATACCCACCCAAGCAAAAGACTATCACAAGACCTTTTTAGTTATGTTTGTAATCTCAGGTGCACAATACAACAACTATTACCTACACCAATGATGAAGCTATAGCTAATCTACTGGCCAATAAATTAATCTCAAACTTTACCCCTCTCCCCCATATATCTCACTTGAATTACCTGAGACTGGCTCACCACCAGCAATCATAAACCCTAGACCTGAAAGTACTATCAAAAGCAAACATATATTGCATCAATGAGCCCTTACAATATCCCAGGATGCAGCTTGAATGGCATGAAGCAAGATTTAGCCACACTCCTAACAAGACTGTTTAAAGCCTTCATACAGGTTTTTTATTACGTGAACGGAGAACAGCAGCAGTTATTCATCTTCATAAGGGAAGGTTCATCCATGGACACAGGCAATTACAGATCTGAAGTCTGACCAGCTTCATATGTAAAGCCATGGAATGAATAATCATGGAATTAATTAAGGACAAAGGGAATCTCCAAACACCAGACCCATCTCAGTTTGGATTCATGAAAGTCAGGTCATGCCATCATGTCAACATCACAAAAGCAAAAGACAAAGGTAAAATGGTACTCTCAACCTTCCTCAACCTGGCCATGGCTTTTGACACAATTCCTCACTCAGGCACAGTAGAAAAGTTTAAAAAATTAGGAATAAACCCCTTTGCTACATATTCGATTGCCAACTTGCTCACAAACAGGAGATTAAACTAGGAAAGTAGACTCCATGAAAAGACCAGGCGACATTGCAGTCCATCAGGGTTTTGTACTTGGACCCCTTCTGTTTGCCATTTACTATTCAGAAGGAAAAGCCAATACCGATGGGTTGTGGATAAGTTTGCAGATGACTGCAAGCTAAGAGCAGTGATTGAATCCTCAGAAGAATTAGCCATCCTGCAGGAAGGCTTGTTCAAAACCAATAACTGGTGGCAAACTCATGGACTAAAGCTAAATCGTAAAAAATGCATTATCATCTCCTATGGAAAGTCAGCTCCCCTGGGGAACTACCACACTGATTTTACATCCCTATGAGTTGATCCAGCAGTTCAGGATTTGGGAAATTATGTCAACAGTGATCTAACTTTTGACCAACATGTATCCACTGTGATAAGGAAGCACTTCTGTTCTGCACAGCTCATAAACAAGGTGATTGCTTCTAGATCCAGGGATGTTGTTGTCTCTATTTACTCAGCCCTCATTAGGCCAATCATTGAATATAATGCTACTTTTCACATACAACAACTGGAACGCCCCAGAGATATATTACAAAAAGGATAAAAGGCCTAAACAATTTGCCCTTCATGAGCCTCTTCAAAGTGGCATCACTATATTTGGTCTCTTAAAGACTGCTAACAGGTGACCTGTACATAGCCTACTAGGCATCTTATGACCCATTACTGATGGAATTACTTCACTTCTGCAACTTAAATGGTATCTAAAATACCTGATCCAGGAACCTAAACCTCTTCTGCAATATTAATAAAATGATTGGAGGGCAGGTTACCCACACAGAGGATACAACTGCTCTGGGACAGGCTCCTCGTCCACATAAAACAAAGCTCATCCCTGATTACGTTCCAGCATAACTTGGATCAATGCATGGGAAATAAAAAAATTATCCCAGGACTTCCCACCACATGCTACTAATGGACAGAGGCAGCTCCTAAATGCTTTATCCCAAATCATGGGTCCCTCCAAATATGTTTTGATCTAGTAATTATCAGGAGAGTAATATATAAATATAGATTATAGAAGGGTTAGGTGAATCTAGACTCCAGTTGCATAGGTTAATTTTAATCACCAAATGAGGTAATTGTCTAGGCTTAAAAATGGCCTGCAAGGGCAGTTAGCCAAGCACTACTATATGAATCTATGAACGTAGTTAAGATAGCAGGTGCCTCTTTGGAAAGTATGAAGGTAACTAGTGGCATGTGTCAGAAAAATATGTATTAATGTGTGTGCTTAATGCTGATTAGAAACTAAATAAGTTAACACGTTTTTCATTCTATTTTATATGCACTATTTTATATACAGTTGAGTTTCATATGAGACTAAAAGATGTTTTTTGAAACTGCAGTGTGCTTTCTGAAACTTGCAAGATGCCCTCTGACCTAGTAATTGCTAGCATAGCAATATTCATGTTTATGCCATTTAGAAATGTACTTGAGAAGCAGGTGATTATCTGCTAGGTCAGGAAGAAATGAATGAACAATGCTATATTCTGTAATGTAATGATTTTAAACAATCAGCTCTGTTCGAAGTATGAGAACATGCACAGCTGCAGAAGTTAGAGATAACATAGACAAAGGACTGTTAGAGAAATGAACTGCAATCTATACTTGCTTTGTACTCAAATTAGCCATAGTACCTTGAATGGTAACATTGCATATATCTAACTGGTGGTAGCCAAGGCCACGTTGTTTTTCTTAGGAAGTTTCTCATAAAAATTGATAGTACAAGCAGAATATTGTAAAAACAATCACTACGAAATGATGATGACAAAACTTGTGATTCACTACGTCAGCTTGGTAGGCAATGTCTTATTAGAAAATGTATAAAAATGCTTGCATTTCCTGATTCTAGTTAGACAAACTCTGTATTAGCACGTTTTTGTCTCCTTGCTGCAAGATTAAAGTGCCTTAACCTGAACCTACCATGTATTGATCATTTTTAAAGTATATTTTTCCTTTGACAGTTTGGTCCTTCGGACCGGAAATATATCTCTCACTCTAGGCTCAGGTCAGAATTGGGCCCGGTGGCATGTACCCGTACGGAGAAGTGGCCACATTGGCTCTTCTGCTTTGAAAGTCCTCTGACTGAATTGTCGTTTGAAAGAGGCCAGCCACTGTTTCTGATCTGGGATTGGAGGACGAGTCAACGTTCCGATGGATCAACACACGGAGGGTCAGGTAAGGAGGAATTTACCTTTTTTCTGTTTTAGATCAGGGATTTGTTACAGTATTATTGTTTTGTCAGGGAGATTTGCATGTGCAGATCAGGGACAAAAAGATTGCTGTCTTGTCATAGATCTGGGAAACAGAATAGGTAGGCAGTTATTCTAGACAAACTGTGAAAAGGTGTAAAATCGTGGTACCACGTGATTAAAAATGGTTACGTAACAATTTCTAACTTAGCTAAGGCAACATGGGAAATCAGTGCACGAAAAGTTCCCGAGACCCGCCCTTAACCGAAGACGCGAAATATATGCAATTACAGTGTGCCGATAATGTTAGGTATTATACAAAATGGGTTGATAAATACAAATTTGATGGTAATTTAGATAAACCTTCACTGATTAAACTTGTAAGACAACTTAAAACAGACGCGAAAGGTCAGCTAAAAAAGCAACGACAATTGGGAGACCCACAGGCACACAGGTGACTTGAGGAAGCAAACCGGAGGGAACAAAAGATTAAAAATTCAAAAGCAATGTTCCTAGATAAAGAAGACAATAACTTGGTAATAGCAACGGCCCCTCCACCCCCTCTGCTTCCCTTATCAGAATATGAAGTGAGTGGACAAGCTGATCCACCTCCGCTATATCCAGCTGTTCCTGCAAAACCGAAACCATTTGTCAGAGATCCTATCGAGACCAGGTCTCGAACACGCAACTTAAGAGGGGATATTGAATTATATGAAATGAATAAAAATTCACAAGCTATGAGTGAAGAAGAGATATGTCCACTCATAGAAGTACCAAATCTGCAGGCAGGACAGGCAGGACAGGACCCAACTCTTCTAGTATATAGACCGTGGACACCGGAAGACATCCGGAAAGCCACAGAGGGTATTCCCCATCCAAAAGTTAATTTCAGAAAATTCTTAGAAGACTTACAAGGCATGAGGTTAAGTTACCATTTGAATGGAGAGGAAGTAGAGAAAGTAGTTAGACAAATCGTAGGTCCAGATTGGCACATGATCAATGGCAACTGGAATCCCCGTGACGCAGAGCTTAGACCACTCCCACATAGTAATGCAGAACTGGACAACAGAGTGAAAGGTCTGACAGACCGAATCTCTGAGAAATGGAAGCCTAGGGCTGATTGGACTTGCATTAATCAGTGCATACAACAAGAAGGTGAAACTGTTGATAGATATTATGCCAGATTATTAGAATGTTTTAATAACCATTGTGGAATGCAGGTACCTGAAGACCAAACACATGATTCCCCATATAAGCAACAGTTAAAGAATGCATTTTTAAAAAGCAGTATTGCACCCATTAGCAGCTTTATTACAAAGCACATGGTAGATTATCGTACAAGTAGATTACAGTCATTACTTGAATATGCAAGACACGCCGAAAGGAATTTTAATAGCAAAAAGAAAAAGAAAACTCAAGTATTTGCAGTAGAAGATGGATCAGAAGTCTTTGTAGTACAAATTGGGAAGAAGGGTAAGAAAAATACCCAGGGAAACAAACAATATGATAAATGATCAGAGGACTTTGAAGAGAGAAAGAAAAGGGGTGAATTTTTTAAATGCGGGAAAAAGGGACATTTAGCGAGGGATTGCAGGCAAAATAAAAAGGTAACCACAGAAGACAAGGAGGGTGAGGAATGACTATATGATAGTCAAGAATCACTGGATAGGAATAAACAAGAAAAGACGAATGCAAATGTGCTAGCAAGGGTAGAGGATGTGACAGAAGGAATAGAGGATGTACATGAATTCATAGATAATGAAGAAAATGAAATTTTGGACTTAGCATTATTGAGCCTAGAGCTCTACCTAGCAGACACAAAACCAGAAGTTACACTTCTGGTAGAGGGGAGGGAAGTTAAATTCCTGTGTGACTCAGGGGCTTCACGGACCCTGATACATCCTTCCAAACTACCAGAAAATTCAGAATCACTTGACTACATATTAGTGAAAGCAGCTAATGGACAGCTGTATCGGGAGCCACTCTCCCACAACATAGCGATAACTGAAACAGTTTCAGGGATGACCCAGAAAAGCAAAACTGTTGTTTCTGCAAAATGCCCAGTGAAACTCTTAGGCAGAGACCTAATGCAGATATTTGGCATAGCCGTAGTTCCAACTATGCAGGGTATGGAAGCACAGCGACAAATGGATACTTTTGTAGTGCGACCGGAGGGTGAAACATTTTATTGGTACAGCCAGGACTTAGTTACGACTGGTCCAGGGGCAGTAACCAAGGAACTGATGAACGTAGCCATCAGTAAATCCCCCTCCCTTGACACTGATAAACAGCATTTGTTGCATTGCACTCTATATTACTGCAACAGACCAAGACCTGATAAAGAATATGAGCAAGAACTGTTTAGAAACCATGCTAACAGATTAGTATTACGAAATTTGTACTGGGACATAGAAGGAAACAGTGTAGTAAGCTGTTCATTGCCCCAGGAATTCCTAGCACTTTACAAATCTAATCGATTACCACATGTGAGTTTAACTAAAGATAGAAATTTGAAGTGGGCAGATCTAGGAGAAAACGTCACAAGGTGGGAAAAGCAGACAGAGTTAGGACTTTCCGAACAGGGAGTACAAAAGCAGAAATTAAATTGGATAACGCAGACACACCCAGCTGTACACTCACAGGCAAGTGAGGATAGCTGAGTAGCACTCTTACTAGAGGAAGAGGAAAAAGCCTTATGACACATACCAGAGACTCTCTGGTCAACAGGAAAATCAGATGTAGGACTTATTCGTACAGCAGGACCAGTTACTATCACGCCAAAATCAGCATTTAGACCTCAAAAGAGACAGTATCCCTTAAGAAAGGATGCAGAAATAGGAATCAAACCTATAATAGCAGCTTTACTTAAGGAAGGAGTCTTAATAGAATCTCCTGATTCACCATGTAATACACCCTTATTTCCTGTTTGGAAAGCAAATGGAGAATGGCGTATGGTCCAAGATTTACAAGCTGTAAATGATGCAGTTATACCCAGGGCACCTACGGTGCCAGATCCACACACTTTATTGAATGATTTGAAACCTCAACAAAAGCACTTTTCTGTGGTAGATATTAGCAATGCATTTTTCTCAATACCGATACACCCTGACAGCCAACATTGGTTTGCATTTACATTTCAGGGGAAATGGTATACATATATGAGACTACCACAGGGATATTGTGAAAGTCCAACAATATTCACACAAGAAATGGCAAGTAACCTGGCGGGATTTATCCCACCGAAAGGCAGTCAGATTTTACTTTATGTAGACGACATTCTGCTGGCAGCCCCCACCCAGCAAGAATGCAGAGAGGATACCATAGCATTATTACAATTTTTAGCCACTCAAGGACACAAGGTAAATAAAAACAAACTGCAACTTTGGAAAAAACAGGTCAAATACCTGGGATATGTAATATCCAAAGAAGGCAGAATATTAGATGAAGACAGAAAAACAGCAATATTACAAGCACCTAAACCAACTACCAAGAAGGAAATGATGTCCTTCCTGGGTACTACTAACATTTGTCAGAGTTGGATTCCAAACTATGCCTTGGAATCTGCTCCACTGACTAACTTGATATTCAAAAAGCCGATGGCAGCACAAGATTTGTTACAGTGGACACCAGAAGCAGAATCAGCTTTCTGCAAACTGAAACAACTGATAGCTTCTTCCTTAGTTTTAGGATTACCAAACTATCATAAACGATTTTTCCAAACTGTAGATTGTAAGCAAGGTTATATGACATCAGTGTTAACACAACAGCATGGGGACAAACAATGCCCCATAGCTTGTTATTTATCACAGCTAGTCCCAGTGGCGCGATCATTGCCCCACTGTGTACAAGCAGTAGTCGCAGCTGCAATGGCAGTGCAGGTTTCAGCCTCAGTAGTATTGTTCCACCCTCTCACATTAAGAGTGCCTCATGCAGTCGCGATTATTTTACTGCAAGAAAAAGTGGCATATCTTTCTCCTGCTAGACATCTTTCCTGTATGACTATACTGTTGAGCCAACCTCATATGACAATTGAACGATTTACAACTTTGAATCCGTCAACCTTGCTCCCAACCACTGCAGATGGCAAACCACACTGATGCCTGCAGGAGATTGAGCAAAATACACTACCTAGAAAAGATCTCACAGATGTTCCCTTGGATGATGCCGAGGTGACATACTATGTGGACGGCTCATGCAGGAGGGGTCCTACAGGACAGAATCTAGTGGGGTATGCAGTAGTTTCTGATACAGAGATTTTAGAAGCAAAGTCTTTACCACACAACTTATCTGCACAAGCAGCAGAATTGATTGCTTTGACAAGGGCCTGTACCTTGGCAAAAGGTAAGAGAGTGAACATTTTTACTGACAGCCAGTATGCTTTTTCTACTGTACATGTTTTTGTGCAGCAGTGGAAAAATAGAGGAATGATAACATCTACTTGTAAACCAATTAACCATGCGCAATTTATTTTAGACTTGTTAGACTCTATTCAGTCACCTCAGAAAGTAGCTATTTGCAAATGCGTAACTCATACCAAGCAACATGATAGAATTTCAAAAGGTAATGCAAGGGCTGATACAGCTGCAAAACAAGCAGCCTCAGCTTCAGAAGTTTTTCTTTTGAGTGAGGAATTACAACCATCTGTGATTTTAGACTTAGAAATGTTAAAAACAATGCAAACACTTACTACAAATGTAGAAAAACAAAAGTGGATAAAATGAGGAGCAATCCTTGAGAAGGGACTGTACATCTCCAAAGAAAAGAAACCAATTCTACCATCTAACTTGTTTAGATATGCAGCTTTGTTGTGCCATGGGCAGTGCCATGTCTCAACAGGGGGGATGGTACAGTTAGTGAATCGAGTGTTTACGACGTATGGATTTACAAACTACACAAAAAATTTTTGTGCAGCATGCCATGTTTGTAACAAGCATCATGCACAAGGGGCATTAAAACCTAAGCAAGGGAGTTTCCCTACACCACTGTATCCATTCCATACTATTTGCATGGATTTTATAGAGCTGAACAAATGCGAAAATAAGAAGTACTGCCTTGTCATTATAGATATGTTTTCCAAATGGGTGGAAGCTTTTCCAACTAAAAATCCAGATGCAGCTACTGTTGCAAAAGTCCTCGTTAAAGAAATTGTTCCTAGATTTGGCATACCGGAGAAGATTTATAGTGACAATGGCACACACTTTGTAAATCAAACTATACAACAACTTAGCCGTTATTTCGGGATTTCTCTGAAAAATCATTGCGCATACCACCCCCAATCTGCAGGATTAGTAGAGAGGCATAATGGGGTTTTAAAGAATAAGCTTAGGAAGTTGATGTCAGATACACAAAAGAATTGGGTGTGCTGCCTGCCCCTGGCACTGTTGAGCATGAGAACTGTTCAGAATGCAAAAGGATTGACCCCTTTTGAGATAATATTTGGGAAAGCATACTATACCCCTCAGTGGAAATCTCTCATGCCCACGGACCAGGAAGCAGACTGTACACTAGCAAGATATATGGGACATATGCTGAACTCTAAACATCTTTTGCAGTCTTCTGTTTCAGGTAAAGAGCCAAATCAACCATTGGAAGCGACAGTAGCCCCAGGTGACTGAGTCTGGGTGAAGATTGTCAAGCGGAAGAACTGGACCATACCAAAGTGGGAGGGACCTTACCAGGTCCTCTTGTTGACACCCACAGCAATCAAGATCGGTGAGAAATCCTCTTGGATCCATTTGACACACTGTAAACTTTGCAAAAACTTTGAGCTAGAAAGACTAAAGATGACAGAATCTAGAGCAAACAGGAATGCAGAACAACCCCAGAAGTATTGCATGGTTATCCTGTTAATTGTATTGACAACAATAATCTTTTTGCTGTGGCCCATCCTTTTTTCGGCACACCAGCTGAACTGAATAAACGTGATGAGCCGACCATAGACTGGCACCCGAACTTTAACACTTATCAGGCAATTACACGTGTGTATGCTGAGACTTTTAATGTTTCGAATTGCTGAATTTGCACAGCCATACCAACAGCATATGGGGGTTATTAATGACTGCAGTCCCCATGTGGGTCAATGAGACCTGGGAAAATTTGGTTTATGAGACTGTAGCTATCAAAGCACATGATAAGGTAGCACTGTATTTGCCTGTGACACAAAAGGGAATTGTATGTTTTTATAAGAATGACACAATTCAAGTGGGTTGGAGCAGGTGCAATGTGACTGTACATTACAAATGTTATACCAAAGCAAACAGAATGGATACAGTTTGTAATTCAAATTATGACTTACCAGGTCCAAGACCGAGAACACAAACTGCACGTACTGTTGTGCTCCAAAAACCAAGTTTGTAAATAAATAGTCCCAAATGTTAAGATATCAAAGGATGCAATGTTGCATCTGCTGAAATAATCGTCAAAAATCCAAATATGAACAGTCAACCGCTTTATTGCCAGAATGTAACAAAACAACACGTAAATCCACGAGCGCTTCCGCCCAGTCTTACCGGGCTTTTTCAAGTGTAACAGCTAGAACAACCACACAGATATTTATAGCGCAAGTGCACTACACTAATCAACTCATTGCTAAAAACGTCACCAAGCCTGTGGTGAAGTGAATCTAATTAAACCTTTGTGAGTTAAAAAATAACATTTAAATATGAATAAAAGTAATCACAATAAATTCCCTATTATTAAATATAAAACCTATATGCTTACAGTACACTAAACTATTCTTTTCAGAATACTGTTGGTTTTAACAGGATTGGTTTTTTAGTTTAGTATTGTGGGTATTAGAAACCAGTTGGGTTAACATAATCATCAGTTTCCTACATGAACTATATTGTTTTTATAAACAATTTCTTGTCCAGAAATGATTTTTCACTGTAAGCATATAGGTTTTATATTTAATAATAGGGAATTTATTGTGATTACTTTTATTCATATTTAAATGTTATTTTTTAACTCACAAAGGTTTAATTAGATTCAATTCACCACAGGCTTGGTGACGTTTTTAGCAATGAGTTGATTAGTGTAGTGCACTTGCGCTATAAATATCTGTGTGGTTGTTCTAGCTGTTACACTTGAAAAAAGCTCGGAAGAGACCCTTAAAAGCGCCTCTTGTGTTGTTTTGTTACATTCTGGCAATTCAGCAGATGCAACATTGCAATCTTAACATTTGGGACTATTTATTTACAAACTTGGGAGCACAACAGTCTTTTTCCTGACTTGTTCCTGGTATACAATTTTCTAGTGGCTTATTCGAATTATGACTTATTTCTTGAGTCCATGCATAAGACTATTGATGAAGTACAACGTAATCCTGTACTTTTTAAGCAACTGTCTGTAATAGATAGGAAAATGTTTCATGCAGGGCAGCCATTTCATAGCAAAGTAACTACTAAGGTAGAGGATTGTTATTTTTTGTGTGGTAAGAAAGCATATAAATGGTTACCTGAGAATTGGTCCGGCAGTTGTTTTTTGGGGTACCTGGTTCTGGCCATACGACACACTGCAGTTTTACCTCAGGGAAATATTCGAAATACCCGAGATGTAGCCAATAAAGCTGTCAGGAAGCCTGAGAATCCAGTGGGACGGATCGAGGTGGGCTGGAAAGACCATCATACCGTGGATACCAAGCTGACGCACATGGACTTGAGTGATACTGTCATATCGTGGGCAGGCATATTACCAGCATATGGAGCGGCAAAATCGATTTGGGAACTGCAAAAACTGTCTAAACTTCTCGAAGTAATGAGTAATGCAACTTTTTCTGCTCTTGAATTGATAACTGATGAACTGAATGCTATGAGAACTGTAGTGCTCCAGAACCCTAGTGGCGAGAGGTGGTACATGTGCTTTAATCAAAGAAGAGTGTTATGCGTATATACCTGATTATCAACATGAGATAAACAACCACCTTGAGGTGATACAGCAAGTGTCGACCATGACCAAACCAGGCCCAAACCCTCTGACGGACTTTTTCCAGAATTTGTTTGGGGGGTGGGGTTCCATCCTAATGAACATCCTGATTGCCATTTGTGTGGGATTACTCCTATTAGGAGCATGCATTTGTTGTGGTATTCCCTGCATGAAAAAATTAATAAAAGAATTTATAGATATATCAGTTTCTGAGACTTTGTATCAAAGTACTGAAATTGAAGAATTCTTAAAATGTGAAACACTTTCATAAGTTTAAACTGAATGACTCTCTTAACTGCAAATCCTGAATGGAAGAGGTTAGGAGAAGAAGCAAACTGTTTATTCTTTTGAAAATAGAATTAAAAAGTATTAACGGGGGAAATGTCAGAAAAATATGTATTAATGTGTGTGCTTAATGCTGATTAGAAACTAAATAAGTTAACACGTTTTTCATTCTATTTTATATGCACTATTTTATATACAGTTGAGTTTCATATGAGACTAAAAGATGCGTTTTGAAACTGCAGTGTGCTTTCTGAAACTTGCAAGATGCCCTCTGACCTAGTAATTGCTAGCAAAGCAATATTCATGTTTATGCCTTTTGGAAATGTACTTGAGAAGCAGGTGATTATCTGCTAGGTCAGGAAGAAATGAATGAACTATGCTATATTCTGTAATGTAATGATTTTAAACAATCAGCTCTGTTCGAAGTATGAGAACATGCACAGCTGCAGAAGTTAGAGATAACATAGACAAAGGACTGTTAGAGAAATGAACTGCAATCTATACTTGCTTTGTGCTCAAATTAGCCACAGTACCTTGAATGGTAACATTGCATATATCTAAGGCCACGTTGTTTTTCTTAGGAAGTTTCTCACAAAAATTGATAGTACAAGCAGAATATTGTAAAAACAATCACTACAAAATGATGATGACAAAACTTATGATTCACTACGTCAGCTTGGTAGGCAATGTCTTATTAGAAAATGTATAAAAATGCTTGCATTTCCTGATTCTAGTTAGACAAACTCTGTATTAGCATGTTTTTGTCTCCTTGTTGCAAGATTAAAGTGCCTTAACCTGAACCTACCATGTATTAATCATTTTTAAAGTATATTTTTCCTTTGACAGCATGTAAAAGAGATTGGTGCTAACACCACTCCCTTTCTGTATCTACTTCTCCAGACCAGAATCAGTTTCTTTCTTTAACACAGTATGCAGATGACTGCAAGCTAGGCATTATTGTCTAATATTCCTTTGACACTGATTCATTTCAGCAGGATCTAATGCTTGTAAAGTGATGCATGAAAAAAAAAAATTAAATGCAAAAAGTGAAGTATTGCCACATTTGGTAAGTAACTCTCTCCCTCAACATATGGTATAGCCCGTACCCCACCCCAAATGCTAATGTAATTAGGAATCTTCAAACCAGGGTTGATAAGTCCAACATAAATCAGCAGTAGCCAGAAAATGTTTTTATTTATAAGTCCATAGTTACTTACTAGGCTACTGATTTGTGAGGATCATAAGAAGCCTAGCCTTACATTTCCATGGTAGTTTTATCCCTTTGATTTTCCATGTTAATAACCTAAAATGGGCCAAACAAGGATATTTTGGGGCGTTTACATAGTTCTCCTATCAGGGGTGGGGTGGGGGGTGCAAGACCGGGTGTGAACTTGTGGTTACCCAGGCAACTGTCCAAACTACATTTGAATAGAGTTTTAATTTAGCACAATTAATACCTAAAGGCATACCCTCTAGGTCAGAAGAAGTTATACTGCTTTATGTAACCATAATTAATAATTATTGAGTCAACACCACTTCACAATGTACCTTTCCAGACATATTAAGCAACTCAAAAGGCCCTAGAAGATTCTAACTTAGAAGTTTGCTTGTCCCAGGTCCTTGAGCCACAAGGAAAGGCTTAAAGAGTCTTGAACATTTGCATGCTGTTGATAGTAGTGATGTAAATAATGTTTGGGGTAGACATCATGTTAATACAGGTTGCAAGGGCTTACCCAGATTTTTTGTTTTAGACAGTGTCCTGGATTATTTGATTAGATTTGATGCAGAGGAAGAACTGGACTGGAGGGACTATTGCTGGCAAGTATGTTTGGATGCAAGCAATCCTCCAGGTTTAAATGATAAAGAAAATTTTAAAGTGTTTTTAAGAAGAAGAAAAAAGGAAAAAAGTTGAGGCATTAACACAGTCTTTTTTTCTTTTTTAAATTCCCTTTTTAAATAATTTGTTAACTGGTGTGAGAATTTTTAATTAATGTGTTAGTTGTCATAATTATATAAGAAGTTTTTTGTTGGGACTAATTCAGTCTTAAGAAGTCTTTTATTTCACGAAAGTGCTTACTGGATGTTTCTTTTTTATTAAAGTTTGGAGGTTGTGCTTCTCTCATTTTTTATTTGATTCTTTACATAGCTTTCTCCATAACTTTTTTCAAAAACACATGTTCCATAATGTCTTCTTCTTGACAAAGTAAACATATTCTATCACGTTCCTTCTTATATGGCATATTTCCTTTTACTGGTAATTTATCTATTACCAGTCATAACAAAAACTCCTGACATTCTACTTTCAGATTACAACATTTGCTTCTTCTTATTTTAAGAGCTTTAATTGTTTTACTTCTGTTAGATTGTCCCATAGTTTTAAGTAGTGTTTTATCATTACATTCTTATACCATACTTTTCTATCTTTTTTATACCATCAATTTTTGTCAGAAAAATATGTATTAATGTGTGTGCTTAATGCTAATTAGAAACTAAATAAGTTAACACGTTTTTCATTCTATTTTATATGCACTATTTTATATACAGCTGAGTTTCATATGAGACTAAAAGATGCTTTTGAAACTACAGTGTGCTTTCTGAAACTTGCAAAATGCCCTCTGACCTAGTAATTGCTAGCACAGTAATATTCATGTTTATGCCTTTTGAAAATGTACTTGATAAGCAGGTGATTATCTGCTAGGTCAGGAAGCAAAGAATGAACAATGCTATATTCCGTAATGTAATGATTTTGAACAATTAGCTCTGTTCGAAGTATGAAAACACGCACAGCTGCAGGAGGAAAATATATCACAAAGGACTGTTGGAGAAATGAACTACAATCTATACTTGCTTTGTGCTCAAATTAGCCATAGTACCTTAAATGGTAACATTGCATATATCTAGCCAAGGCCACATTGTTTTTCTTAGGAAGTTTCTCACAAAAATTGATATACAAGCAAAAAATCATATAAACAAGCACTACGAAATAATGATGTTAAAACTTGTGATTTACTACGTCAGCTTGGTAGGCAATGTCTTATTAAAAAATGTATAAAAATGCCTGCATTTCCTGATTCTAGTTAGACAAACTCTGTATTAGCACGTTTTTGTCTCCTTGCTGCAAGATTAAAGTGCCTTAACCTGAACCTACCGTGTATTAATCATTTTTAAAGTATATTTTTCCTTTGACAATTTTTATTTTCCACAAAAATATTTTTTCTTGTTAACATTTTATTTCTTCACTTATATACTCTTTTTCTATTTTACTCTTTTTAACATGACCCAGAATGTATCATACTTATTTATACAATTTTACTACTAATCTCTCATCTTTTTTATTTATCCACTTTAACACTTTGTACAAACTTAATGAAGCAGCATATACCACTGGGTTAATTAACACTAAACCTTCTTCTTTTTTATTTATATACAAAACTCCTTTTCTTCCTAGGTTTAATCTAGAACCCAATATAAATAAAAAAAAATCTGCAATAATTCCTTTTCGAATACTGTTGGCAACATAAATACACCTGCTAGTAAGCTATTTTCCCATCAGTACTGCATTTATCAAATAAACTTTTTTTCTGAATGATAACTTATATGCTCTCCAGAAAAGACTTTTGTTTTTTTCTTCTATTATTTTTTCATTGGATTCTACTTACATCTTTATTACCCAATTTTATACCTAACACAGAAATTTAATTAATTGTAAAACACATACCCCTAGGTAAACCCATAGGTTTAGTGTTAATTAACCCAGTGTCAATTAACTCAGATTTTTACTACATCACCTAAATCTTTACTTTTATCTTTATTTAAAGACATTCCTATCATCTCTAGACATGCATTTATGAAAACTATTGTTTTTATCCAAAATTATTTTTGCAATTATTATAATATCATCTACATATGTTAACAGAACTGTAATTCTTAACCCTTCAGGTGGGATATACCACACCTCTTTCATTTTGTAATTTATTTCACAAACTATCACATTCATAACTGATGCAAAGATATGCAACTCACTTGACATCCCTGTCTTACACCACTCTTCATCTGTACCTCTTGGTGTAGCCAGACATATATAAGTATTTTAATTTTGTTACTATATGCTGACATACATAATTACTAATTTTCTCACTTATATTATATTCTTTCATTATTACTCATAAGATTTCATTTGCAATTGTATCAAATGCTTATTAAGGTCTTATATCATGATTTTTTCTCTTCTTTTCTATCCATATTTTTTTATTTATTTTTTACATTTGTTTACCAGGAAAGTCCAACTTGGAATGAGACAGTTTTCAGCTGAGGTCCAGGGAGAAATGCTCAATATCATCCACAATTTCTCTATCATTCATAATTCTTGACAATCCTTCTTCTTTATACTATATATATATATATATATATATATATATATATATATATATATATATATTATGTTCCATATTTTCTATTTTAATTTCACATCTTTTTTGCCGTATTTTCATAAAGATCTTATAATCATTATTATTCAGTACTTTCAGTCTCCAGTTTTTGTTTTCTATCTTCTTTCTTCATAGGAATTTAAGTATTCTACTACATAATTCTTTACACATAAAACTGTCATTTAATCATTCATTCGAAATCTTTACTAAACATTCTTTTTGCCAGTCCCTTATTTTTTTTTATACATTTCATACCCTGGTGCATCTGGTCATGCAGCCAAATCTGTATTCACTTGTCCTAATATTTTATCTAGCTCATATAAGGAAATCTCATTTTTTTCAATTCCTTATTCTTTTTTTCTGTTAACTTTTTTTACTTTCTATGTTTTTACTATCTTTTTTCTTTAAACATTTCTTCTCCATATTGTACTACACTATCCATAATCTTTTCTGCGATCTTTCTATTTTTCTCTCATTACACTACCATCTTCCTTTACTAATCTGCTTAAGTAGCTTGATACTTCTTCTCTTTTTCCTTGTAAAAATATATTTGCATAAATAACAACTTTTGTGTTTTTCATTGCTTTCATTCATATAGTTATTTTTCCTTGTCAAAATACTTCTGCCATTATGTCCTAAATATTCCAATGCACTATTAACTATTCTTTTATATTTTTCTTTGTCTACTTTTCTCACATCATATTGCCATTGTAAAAAACATTTTTATATTTTTCCTTAAAAAGCATGCAACATTCAGACCAGTTTGTTTAATAAAATGTTCTCATATTAATATGATCTTTCCATAACTGTATTACTTTTCTTCTTTCCTTCTCCATTCCATGCATTTTCTTGTATCCTTTTTAATCATTTGCCTGTTTTTATATATTTCTTGTTTTCCTTTATCTCAAGCTATATTACAAGATGATCATAAAAGGCGGTTTCTACTACCTCCTCTTTTCCTATAACTAAACCTTCTGATACTATAAAATAATCTATTTCAGTTTTATACATACCCCTTTTGTAAGTCAATTAATTTTTGTCCCAAAGTTTTAACTTACCACATCTTATGATGTGTAACATTTTTCTTGTCATTTACTTTCTTTTTACACTTCCCTCTTAAATCACAATTTAAGTCTCCTGTTATTATAATATACATATTTGTCACTACATAGTCTAAAATCTTATGAAATAAGCTTTCCCTTTCTTTTCAATTAGTATAAACATATAATGTTATAATTCTATGTACTTGTTCTTTCCATTCTAAATCTGCAGTGGTTAATGTTTCCATTTTTGCTAAAGTTACAGCTAATAGCTTTACTGCATTTCTACAGAATATGGCTATTCCAGAACATCTCTCATTTCCCAAATTCCAGATTATCTTCCCTCTTCATAATTTGTCTGTTTGTAACCTTTCTTTATTTTTTTTAAATCTTGTGTCTTCTAATATAATTACATCTACATCACATATATTACACCACTACAAAATCCCTATTCTTCTTACTATACTATTAATGCTATACACATTTACAGAAAGCAATGAAAATTTTCACTTTCCCTTTGAGTCATGATTTCATAGATTCATAGCTAATTACCAGGCTAGCTGCCTTAATGGGCCATTCAAAGTCATTTTCCCACCCAAAGGTGACAATTAAATACCATACCTTGATTCTGCAAGTCAGACACCTTATCCATTATACCAACCCCCAATCAGTAGCTGTATACATTCTTTTTTCATCCATTTCCTTTCTTTTTTACTTATCCCTTTTAATTTTCTTTTTCTCTGTCTTTTACCTTTTCACCAAAGAATTTTTTTACTATCTCCCAATTTATGTCTTTTTCTTCACTTATTTCAGAGCCTTCTTCTAAGTCTTCTTTATTAAATTTTTTTCATGTAAAATTTCTTCTATTTCTACCACTTCTAATTGTTTTTCTCTTAGTTCATGTTCTTCTCTTTCTTTTTGTTTTTCTTTTTCCTTACTATTATTTTCATTTTTATAATCCATCCATAAATGTCCAATTTAATTCCATTTATAACACTTCAATTCATAGTTTTTGCAGTGTGTCCATTCCTACACAAATACATTTTCTTTTATCACTGTTGCTTATTAAATGTCCTTTTTTCCACAAAACAAAACATGTTTTAGGTTGTCTCCAATATGTTATGATGCCACTATTCTGCTCTACATTTATCATGATCGACATATATGTTTGATTTTTTTTCCATTCCTATCTTTAACACAATATTAAAATCCCATCTGCCAGTCCATAAACCCTTTTTGTCATAAACTTTTGAAATGTCCAGTACATCTTTACATTTTACAGTTTTCAAATTTCCTTTCAAAGACTCTCTTTCCACTTCTGTTCGAAATTGTACATGAATTTTCTTTTTTGTTTCCCTGATAAATGTGTTTAATACATAAAGATTCCTTGGGTTACAGTCTTTCTTTTTCCCATATTCTCCAAGAAAATTTTCCATTGAAAAAAACAGTCTCAAACAGTCTCAAATATAATGTCCTAAAATGTCTCTTTGTTAATAACGAATAAATGCTTTTACGTCATGTTCTTTTACATGCAAAGGAGCTATTAGATTGTTCCACACTTCATATCTGTCCATTTCTTTGTCTTCTTTACACTGAATCCTTATCATGTATTTCTGTTTTTCATTTTCTTCTGCCTTTTTCTTTTCTAGTACTCCCTTTTTGCCTTTTTCTACTTTCTCTGCTTAGGTTTTCTTTTCCATCTCACCACTATTCTGCAGGATTGCATCTGCATCCTCCATCTGTATTTTCTCCATAATGTTGCCCCAGGAAATATGGCTCACTCTGCATCATCTTTTCTTTAATTAAATCATCCTGCAACACTCCCAACTGCAGGGTTGTAATTATATATCCATCATTTGCTAGGTCATTTCCATCAAACATATTTCTTTAAAACATCTCCTCAGAATCTTGCACACATTCTCCAGTCTTAATTCTGGCTTTTCCCCCCATTTCACTCACCACTAAATTATCCCCTTATTTCTCCACCTGCTTCCCTGTTTCTCTGGGCTGCCTCTGTGCCCAGAATGGAAACAGGAAGTGCTCATGCAAAATGGGTCCCACTCAACAATGATGAATAGGGAAAGTTCCCTGATGACCTGCCCATATTTACGCTAGTAGTATAAATTCCATCTCAGGTCTCCCCTGAAAACAGGCTACTAGCCTAGTGGAACTAACCTGGATAACAAAGAATAAATACAAGAATAAAGTAATTGTCCTGGCCATGTATGCCCCACCAAAGCTACTAAGGAGTCTCCATCATAGATGACATCAGTGAGCCTCATTGCCTCCAAGATGCATTCACCCAATATAGGTGAGAGGTGTGTAGGCCACCATATCCCAGGACATTCCTTGACCTGGCTGTAACCCTTGGCATCATTCAAAAGATGTGCAGGTCAGTGATGCAGGGACAGACAGCCACTATATATACCATGTTAGAGAGGTTAAATGTTCATCATTGCCTACCCGAGGAAGTGCAACCACCACAGGGACTGTGATTGCTTGAAGAAAAAACAAGGCCAAAAAAACATGATCTAAGAAAGAAATTCAATTCTACTACAAAAAAATCTGTTTTATTACATTTAAACTTTTTTTTTTCTTGTTTCCTTTTAATACATCCTAACTGACCATGACTACAGTGTTATAACTGTAGTGGAAATAACTGTATTAAGCCATGGGGTTTCTAGATGTTCTGAAATGCATTTTAGAGTGTTTTTCAACAACCATTTAATCTAACAGTGGACTGAATGAAAACCATGATTAAGGAAATAATTAGCTTTTTCCTGCAGACTTTTAACACACTCTAATTGACCAAGACTACCCTGCAATATCCAAATTAAGCTGGGCTCTAAAGCCATGAGGTTATAGATTTTCTGATGTGCATTTTAGAACTTTTCCACCTACATTTTGATGCAGTGATGGCCTGAACAAAAATTGTACACATGGAATGAAAATTTAATCCTACTTTTTTAGTTCAAGGAAGACATACTTTGTATACACCTTTTAACGCTCAAAGTTTACCAAATACTGGTTCTTAATAAACCAAGAAGATGAATGGTTGTGAGGATTGTGATGCCCCTGCCTTAGCCCCGTAATCAAGGCATTTCAGTCCTCACCACTGGCAACAGCTAGGGGATATACACACTGGGAGGATGACAAGTACACACAAAGTAAAGTGAAATTTCCCTTAAGAGCACACAGAGACCACAGTCAGTCTGAGGGTGGTTTCTCCCTTTTTCTCAAAATCTTCAATAAGACTCCCCACTGGCACAGCTATAGGGTTGAGATCTTGTCTGAGTGGCCAAGCTAAGATCTCCAGCACCCTCTCTGCCCAACCAGTGCTTTGTGTCCCTGCCCAGGTAGCTGACATATGCACACTTTGGGATTTGATTGATATACAAACACATACACACACACCTGGGAAAGGCTGGCACAGGTTTACTAGCTATGCCCCCCTTTTGCCCAGCCTATAAGGTAGTTATCACTGCCACCAGCCAGCTCTTTATCAACTACTATAAGGGCCTTAACAAAGGGTGTCCAATCCTACTGTGTAATGTTACTAATAATCCAAATGGTAGTCTGACCAAGCAAGGCTGTTGGAGTGGCCTGTACAGTGTCACCAAATACATATGCAAGTACTCTAAGAGCTTAAATATGTCTCACAAATATCAGTCACAAAGATAGGTCTAAATGTATTTAATAATAAATAATAAAAGAACAAGACAATACTCAGAAAACAAACACAGTTACTTCAGAGTTCAAAATCACAGGAAATATTTTAAAACAACATTGCAGGAAAGTCTCAAATAAATACAGAAAACATCTACACTAATCTTTACTATATTCCTATCTATATCTAAAAGAAACTACTGTACCCTGGTTACTTACTATTAGCAAGGCAAGTGCAGATGTTGATGAGTGGATGTTTTCAGGTCCAAGACAAAGTACAAAATGCTCAGTCTCTCACTGAGAGAGTTCTTAAATTAATATCATATTTTATTGCTGGGTTAGCTTGGGTGGCATCACTCTTTGTCACCTGACTTCAGTTCCCATGCTAAACAGAAACTTAACAGAATTTTAACACCTTTGTGTTAAAAATACATATCTGTCAGATCTTTGCTCAGAACTGTGCAGCTGCTAGAAAGTCATAAAGCAATAAAACACTTTACATTTTAAACCTAGTAATTACTTTTCTTTTACGACAATAGAAAAATATCTATCTCTAGAAATTGTGTCTGCTATTGAACTGAAACTGAGAGATAACATCCTTTGTTTATGGCCCAACTATTAAGTAACTTAACCTCAACTATTCTTAAGTTCTGCAGATTAATCTTCTATGTTCCAGCAGGGTATGCTGTGGTTGTATTCTTGAAGCTCGGTAGATAACGTACAGTTCTGTATAAATCATATCAATATTCACAAATGACATAGAATTATTTAAAAAATTCCAGATAGCTGGTCTGGCAATATTACCAGATATATCACAAGGATACCCAAGTCATAACTAGGAATAGTACCTGACCCCTACCTATACCTCAAAATAGGGGGTCCCTTTCTGTGTATCCCCCTCTGGTATTAAATAATGTGACTGACGTGACTTTAACACCCATATAACTGGAGCCACGGTCCCTGGATTGCCCAATGTTACACGTGTGCATTTTCTTATGGTATGGGCACTTTATTTTTTAGAGCAAAGAAACATTGCTCTAAAATATAACTAAATAAAAAAACAAATAAATAAATAGTGAAAGAATGCCCCTACAAGCACAGTGCCCTTGGCAGGTCCTCTAGTTCATCTATGTGTTAAGTCCAACCCTGTTTACCATTAGTGCTTCTCAGGTTCCAAAACTTAGGTTGCACATCAAGGTTCTTAGCTTAATAAATCTATAGTCTTTGTAACTTTACTTTTGCATAAATATTGTGTTGGGATAACCTTATTATAACTTTGTATTCTTCATTCGTGACTTACTATAGTTGTACAACTTTGCATAATGTACTCCTGAGCTGAACCTGAAAATGGACTCCCTAGATCAGTCTTCTGGTAAACAAATTCAAATACATAAATCATTGAAATCACAGAAATAATAGGAATGCCACCACCTTTTTGCTGACTTTATGAAGTTTTACACAACGTGTTCATACAAATTTTATGAGAACTGGGACTGGCACCCCCCCATCCTCATGATACTTGCAAGGTGTTTGATTTTGTTTTCTTTTATAATGCCTACAAACATACAGGATTATAATTATTATGTGTTCGAGCATGGATGCCAAGAAATTCACCTAGAGAGCAGAGCTTGAGAGCGAATCTTAGCATCTATATCTAGAACATATAATAAAAGATTATGATCTGAAACCTGATCATAATTCTTTGTAGTGCATGGAGCTTTATTTGCTCCATGTTTTATTAATTATGAAAAAAAATGTGTTAACTGTTTTCCTGGCTTTCAAAGCCATAAACACTTAGTGAGTGCTGTCAGAAAGACAGTTTAAGACATTCTGTAGTAAAAAAAACAGTGATACATTACTGGTACAAACAGTAGGCAGAAATACGTGTTTCTTATTCTACTGCTGTAGGTGGATTGGATACTCTAAATTGGCCCTAGGTGTGAGTGCGTGAGTGTGTGTGCCTTCCGTGGAAGGTTGGGCGCCGGGCTGGCAACTTGACACTGTAAAAACTCCACTACCAATCATGAGCAAACAGGTGATCTGCTGTGGCGACCCCTAACTGGGAAAAGCCGAAAGAAGAAGAAGAAGAAGATTCTACTATTGTAGTTTGCTGGACAATACTGGTAGGTTTAATTGCCTAATATGATAAACCTGATCTTAACAACTGAAACAGGGGCTGCTTAACATTTGTTAAGATCGGGTCTCACACTATAGTTGTGCTTGACTAATTTATCTTTTTCCAGGATTCAGAGTATAATCACGGTGGTCCATGCATTACAAATAAGTACATACATACATACATTCATATATAAATACGAAAATAAATAAAATGCTTGTTTCATGGGCTAGAGAGTTTGTAAAACAGTTATCAGGAGTTTAATATGTACAATGAATTTTCTGCAGTGTACTTGGTGCCACTACTATATTTCAATCATGCTGTATTATGTGGGACAAAGCCTCAGGAATGGCCTCTTGAATGACCAAAGGGGAGTCTGTGTGAGTTAATTTACTCAGACAGGCAAAATGTGAGGTCCAGGCTATTGGATGTTGTATGCTGTTTTACTGAGTACAGGTAAAAAACAATATTGTGTGAAATTGCTAAACTGACTGAGATTATTCATCACTTTCCTGCCGATGTCTTTAAACAGGAAGCAGTGTGTTATGCATGTGTGTGTGTGTGTGAATTGGGGTATTTGGACTAATGTTTAGTATTACTAATATGGACTAATAATATCTGCAAATAGCAGCGAAATCCATTGCCTTTCCTATATCCATCCTACTAAATAGAACCATTAATGAAGGTATCATCCCTGAAATTTGGAAGGTCTCCCATATCATCCCACTTCATAAAGGTGGTAAATCCACTGACTATTCTAACTACAGACCAATAGCTCTTCTTTCACCCTTAGCTAAAGTCATGGAAAAATGTATTCACCATCAGTTACTTAACCACTTAATGAAACATAATATTTTGGCTACTTGTCAACATGGCTTTAGGCCATTTCACAGCACCACCACCACCCTTCTATCCTTCACTGATACCATCAATAAAAACCGTAATAACAACACCCTCTCTTCTGCTCTTTTCATCGACCTGTCAAAGGCTTTTGATATGGTCAACCATCCCCTACTGATAAATACCCTTGAACTTCTGGCTCTCGACCCCCCAGCTATTCAATGGTTCAAATCTTACCTTAACAATAGGCAACAAGCAGTTGTCTGGCAAAATAAACTATCATCCCTTCTACCAGTCTCCATAGGAGTCCCCCAGGGCTCAATTCTGGGACCCCTTCTTTTTTCACTATTTATCATCAACCTTCACATTGCAGTCCCTGAAGCCACCTGTATTCAATATGCCGATGATTCCACACTTATATGCTCTGCTAACTCCACCTCAGACCTCCACTACATAACCCAAAAAGTATTTAACATGGTTGAAGAATGGTTCCTAAAACGTTGCCTACTTTTGAATGCCAAAAAAACTAAACTGCTACTATTTCCACCTACCAATAGGTCCTCTCCTATTGACCTCTCTATTGTATCTAGCAAAGGCACCCTGATAACGCCTGAACAATCTACCAAACTTCTAGGAGTGACAATCGACAACAACCTCACCTATGATATACACATTAACAACACCATACAAGCAGTGAACAGAAAAATTGGTTCCTTATACAGAATCAAACCTTTCCTTACTCCTCAGGCCAGAACCACCATTGCCCACTCTCACTTAATCCCTACACTTCTCTATGCTTCATCAATTTATACTAATCTAAAAAGAACTAACCTCCAAAAAATTTCTCATGCCTATAACAATATCGCCAGGTTTGCTACCAGCAATCCATACAAGACACACCATTGTCTTAATCTTAAGCAGCTCAACTGGCTTGAATTACCTAGCTTACTAACATTTTCCCAACTCATCATTGCTCACAAAATCTTTTATCAACCTAAAAATACTCCTATTCTTACTAACCTTATCACCCCATATACAAATCTAACTTCACTATGCTCCTCTACTAGATTACTTGTTTGTACTACAAAGTCTAATAACTTGTCAGGTGATAGCATTTTCTCTAACACTGTTGGCAAACGCTGGAACCTTCTACCAACAGACCTAACTCTAATACCATCCCTTTCTCTCTTTAAACTAAGACTCAAACTTCACCTAAAATCACACTGGTTGTGCCCCTGCACAAACCCTGACTAATTGCTTCCTCTTTCACTTCTATCTTCCTACTTCCTTGGGTCCACTTTCACCCTTTTACCCCGCTTATGTATATAACTGCTCTCCTTTTTTTTGCTCTCTGACTTTTCCTTTCTTCAACCTACTTCCTCTTCAACCTTCCTATAATTCTCCTGTATACAAAGGTTTACATATAATTACAATGTTTACAAGTATATTATACCTTTTTTAACAAACTACCCTTAAACGATTTTCATTATGCAAGAGTAGTTCATCCTCCAAAAAAAAAAAAAAAAAATTTTTAAATCAATTTATTTATTTTTTTCCTCTATATTCTTATTTGGTTTCAATGTTTTTATGTTACAATTACTACTGTTTATAATTGTTAATGTAATACCTCTATTAATCGTTAATGTTTATAATGTTTGTCTGGAGCTTTTCTCCCCGGGCCTCTACTAAAAATGGACATATATCCAGTTAGACTAGCCCGGTCAACAAATGTAAAATAAAATAAATAAATAAATAAAATAAATAAATATTATGTGGGCTGAGGATCAAGGCTAGGAGCTGCTGAGTAAAGGGTTATTCACAATATTCATATGCTGTTCTGTGGGAGTTAGGATATTAAAGTGCATTTGTTTTCTTGCAGGTGGGAGACAGACATTAGTATTAAGAGGTTATAGTCTCTTATCTTTTGCTACTCTTCTGAGGTTTTTACTGTCTTCATACGCAATATATCTGTGTTTTCCATGGTTTCTTATCATCACATTTGCCTAACTCTTTGTGATAGAAGAAGTTCTAGCCAAATGTCGGCACTCATTTATTTTTGGGATGTGCAAATGATGTGTAGTTAGTTGTTAGTTGCTTCCTTCTCATTAACCACAGTATATGCTTAATATATATGTCCTATTAAATAAATGAAACTTTCAGGAAAATTAAACTAAAACACTAAAGCAGTAACATGATAGTTTGGAAACTTTCAAGATCACAGAGGCATAAGATGTATGTCTTTAAGAAACTAGTACAGTAAATATTTGCTGAATCAGTGAAATAACATGAAGAAGGATCAGATAAATCCTGACAACAGTTAATGTGCAAAAACCAGTATCTTCTGATTTATGAGTGTTTAAGGATAAATCCAAAAGTAACTGCTGGGAGATAAATGAACCGCATGGAATTAGACATCCAGACTTTTAATGATGATAATGACCCAGTAATGACACATCTAGAAAAATAAAAAAAATAATAACTATCAGGGTTAGCAAACTATTTGTATCTCATTTAAGCAATTGTGCAAGACTTGAAAGGTAGCTGAGAGGTATATTTATAATGTGGGCTATGAGGATCACTGATTATCACAGCATGAGCCTTTATATCATTATGAAAAAAAAGGCAGAGATCTGCATTATTTGAACATGAGTTGAGATAGTGGCCAACAATTCCATATCAGGTTGTGAGTACTAAATGCAAATTTATGGTTATACTTCTATACAGTACTGTTAATGATTACACACTGCATTATTAGTTTTTAGATAACCCAATGTGCTCATATAGCTGTCTACCATTCATTCACTGTGTGTGTGTGTGTGTGTGTGTGTGTGTGTGTGTGTGTGTGTGTGTGTGTGTGCATGTACTTGCACACAGATCCTTTCACGCATTGTGCTTGTGTATGTGCCCATCCTTGTGTATGTTTTTAATTCCAATTACGTCATGTATTCTTGTCAGCAAAAGATGCATGCTGCCACCTTGTGGCTTTTCGAGGTATTACCAATGTAATTTGGCTAACTGGATTTGTGTTTGGAAATATGTTTACCAAGTGTGGCTATGCTGTCCTTTTTTAGTGTACAATACCTGAGATGATATTATCAGTTTATAATATATTCCCTTTACAGTGTTTTCTTGTTATTCTCTGTAATTCTGCTTCTTTTAACACCTTTCCCCTCGCCCTTCTTGCAATACTAAATAGGTTCAGCCAATGTTTTCCATATCCTTACAGCTAGTGACCTGAGTTTATAGTGCTCCCTTTATCCACACTCATTTGTCTCTTTTCCTCATGGCTGGTTAGTTATTACTGCTGTTCTAATTCCAGCAACAAATACTGACTTCTATATGAGTAATGTGCACAAATCTTTATTTATTTATTTTGTGGGTCACTAAATAGATGGCTGCTGTTATGACACACTGAGTATTGTACTAGCCTTTTCTATTCTGAATCAGTGTTGGAATGCATTCAGCTGTAACGTTGCAGTTGCTGCATGATTGCTGATATCCCCATTTATACATTAGGGTGAAGATACACAGTTCTTATACATAATTGTATATGTATATGTAATGTATGCCTTACCTGCATGTATATGCAAATGTATGATGGATCTCATTGAATATTTTGCAGTTGTGTTTTTCTTCTTTTCTTATTCCTTTCATTCTACACTAGCACACTGTTTCTAGCTGTGTCTCTGACTCTTTACAGATGTTTACTTAGCCTGAACTGATGCAGCTGTTTTTACAAATAATTAACTCAAAAGAAGTTACTTGCTCTTTTCTTATCACATTTCTCTTTTTGGTAACTGCAAGAGACAGTTTGGGTTCTTCTTTTACAAAAGCAACAAAGCATTGCACATCTACCACTGAACCCCCGGACGGACTACAGTGTTCCACTTTCCTTTTTAACTTGCAAATGGCAGGTAAAGCAACAAATACCAGTTGACTCTGCTTTATGTCTTTATTGTCTTCTTAAATTACTTGCAAGTAACTTCTTTTGAGTTAATTATTTGTAAAAACAGCGGCCCCCCAATAGTTTATGTATTGTTAGCCAATTTAATTTGGGTTAGGAATGAGTATGCATGTCCCCAACTAATAACTTAACATTTTTAGTCCATAATTAATAATATACATTATTTTAAATGTGTCCCTTTACCATTACTTGTGCTAAAGTTGTCTGCATAGACTGATTGTTTCCTGCTAATTTGATTGCTTATCTCTGTCTGCTTCACTCCATTCACACCCCTAATTCCCCAGCCACCCCCCTGGACCCTTACATTTATTCCCTCTTAACTGCTCCAACACATATTACCCATCCCTTAAAGACATATACATTAAAAACCCTCTTCCAATTTCTATCCTTTGTCAATTCCTGCTGCAGACATTCTCAACCCACTATATATATATATATATATATATATATATATATATATATATATATATATATATACACATAATTAACACACATAAATATAAATACCAATATCACAAATGTGCTTTTTTAGATATTCATGTAACTACTTACAGCTACTGATTTGGATTTCTATCATTCTTATCAATACACAGTTTTTCTGTCCTCCCTCGTCTATACATTGTTCACTTCTTCACGTTCCACTGCCAAAGACTGATATCATACAGCTTTCTGCACACAACCTAACTAACCTCTCTGCACAACCCTGAAAACATCTTCCCATGCTTTAACATACCACTTCCTCTCCATTTCTCATAATACTCTTTTTATTAATACACCATACAGCAATCAACTTACCAGGCCTCCATCTATCCACCATCTAAACTTCACCATGTCATCTCACAATGACAGTAAGTCAATTGCTGTTTTTTACACTGACAACACTACCTCACTTCACTAACTGCCATAATATTCCCACATCATATCCCAACTCCATCTCAAAACACATACATCATAAAACCCTCTTTCTCTCCCTGTTTTTCCTACTCTGTACCAAAGTACATGCTCAGATCTGTTCTCTTATCATCATCATCATCATCATCATCTTTTGGCTTTTCCCGTTAGGGGTCGCCACAGCGGATCATCTCTTTTCATTTCTTCCTATCCTCTGCATCTTGCTCTGTCACACCAACCGCCTGCATGTCCTCTCTCACCACGTCCATAAACCTTATCTTAGGCCTTCCTCTTTTCCTCTTACCTGGCAGCTCCATCCGTAGCATCTTTTTCCCAATATACCCATCATCCCTCCTCAGCACATGTCCAAACCAACGCAATCACGTCTCTCTTGCTTTGTCTCCAAACTGTCCAACATGAGCTGACCCTCTAATATACTGATTCCTAATCCTATCCATCCTAGTCACACTGAGTGCAAATCTTAACATCTTTAACTCTGCCACATCCAGCTCTGACTCCTGCCTTTTGTCAATGCCACTGTCTCCAACCCATATAACATAGCTGGTCTCACTACTGTCTTGTAGACCTTCCCTTTCACTCTTACTGGTACCCGTCTGTCACAAATCACTCCTGACACACTTCTCCACCCATTCCACCCTGCCTGTACTCTCTTCTTCACCTCTCTTCCACATTCACCATTACTCTGAACTGTTGATCCCAAGTACTTAAACTCATCCACCTTTACCAACTCTACTCCCTGCATCCTCACCATTCCTCTACCCTCCCTCTCATTTACACACATATAGTCTGTCTTAGCCCTGCTGACCTTCAGTCCTCTGCTCTCTAGAGCATATCTCCACCTCTCCAGAGTCTCCTCAACCTGATTCCTACTCTCACTACAGATCACAATGTCATCTGCAAATATCATAGTCCACGGGGCC
Organism: Protopterus annectens; assembly: GCF_019279795.1. NCBI lineage: Eukaryota > Metazoa > Chordata > Ceratodontiformes > Protopteridae > Protopterus > Protopterus annectens. The sequence goes on along the minus strand of NC_056728.1, from coordinate 895,804,377 downwards.
TCCTGTCTGATCTCATCTGTCAACCTGTCCATCACCACTGCAAATAAGAAAGGACTCAGAGCTGATCCTTGATGTAATCCCACCTCCACCTTAAACAGATCTGTCACTCCCACTGCAGTCCTCACCACTGTCACACTACCCTCGTACATATCCTGTACCATTCTTACATACTTCTCTGCCACTCCCAACTTCTTCATACAATACCACAACTCTTCTCTAGGCACCCTGTCATATGCTTTCTCCAAGTCTACAAAGACACAATGCAACTCCTTCTGACCTTCTCTGTATTTCTCCAATAACACTCTCAGAGCAAATATTGCATCTGTAGTGCGCTTTCCTGGCATGAAACCATACTGCTGATCACTAATCATCACCTCCCTTCTTAACCTAGCTTCTACTACTCTCTCCCATAACTTCAAGCTGTGACTGATCAATTTTATCCCTCTGTAGTTACTGTAGCTCTGCACATCACCCTTATTCTTAAAGATAGGTACCAATACACTTTTTCTCCACTCCTTAGGCATCCTCTGACTTTGCAAAATTTCATTAAACAATCTAGTTAAAAATTCCACTGCCATTTCTCCTAAGCACCTCCATGCTTCCATTGGGATGTCATCTGGGCCAACAGCCTTTCCATTCTTCATCCTCTTCATAGCTGTCCTTACTTCCTCCTTGCTAATCTGTTTCATTTCCTGATTCAATATCCCCACATCATCCAACCTTCTCTCTCTCTCTCATTCTCTTCATTCATCAGCCTCTCAAAATACTCTTTCCATCTACTCAACACACTCTCCTCTCTTGTGAGTACCTTCCCTCACTATCCTTTATCACCCTTACTTGCTGCACATCTTTCCCAGCTCTGTCCCTCTGTCTAGCTAATCGGTACAGGTCCTTTTCTCCCTCTTTAGTGTCCAATCTCTCATACAACTCTCCATATGCCTTATCCTTAGCTTTTGCCACCTCTCTCTTTGCCATGCACCTCATCTCCTTATACTCATGTCTACTTTCTTCATCTCTTTGACAATCCCACTTCTTCTTCACCAGCCTCTTCCTCTGTATACTATCCTGTACTTCCTCATTCCACCACCAGGTCTCCTTGTCCTCCTTCCTCTGTCCAGATGTCACACCAAGCATTTTTCTAGCAGTCTCCCTTACTAGTTCTGCTGTAGTTACCCAGCTATTTGGTAACTCTCCACTGCCTCCCAGTGCCTGTCTTAACTCTTCCCTAAACTCCACTTCACAATCACCCTTTTTTAACTTCCACCGTTTAATACTTGGCAGTGCTTTTACACTCCTCCTCCTCTTCTTGATCACCAAGGTCATCCTACAGACCACCATTCTATGCTGCTTAACTACACTTTCCCCTGCCACCACTTTACAGTCTCCAATCTCCTTCAGACTGGCCCTCCTACATAGGATATAATCCACCTGTGTGCATCTTCCTCCACTCTTGTATGTCACCCTATGCTCCTCCCTCTTCTTAAAATACGTATTCACCACAGCCATGTCCATCCTTTTCACAAAATCCACAATCATCTGACCTTCTGCATTCCTCTCCTTAATACCATACCTACCCATCATTTCCTCATCCCCTTTGTTCACTTCACCAACATGCCCATTAAAGTGCGCTCCAATCACTAGTCTCTCACCCTTGGGTACACTCACCACAACTTCATCCAACTCACTCCAAAAGTTCTCTTTCTCATCCATCGCACACCCAACTTGTGGAGCATATGCACTAACAACATTCATCATTACACCATCAATTTCGAGCTTCGTTGTCTTATAGCTATATTAATGTTAAGAATAACACTATTACAGCAGTATTGAAAGTCAGATACAAGTACAAATGGCTTCCATACCTCCACTCACCCTACTTATATGCAAAATCTTTCTGGAGATATTCAGCTTTGGTTCTACACATCAGTTACCCGCCATGGCTAACTCATTACTTTCCAATGCTCCAAACACACCTTTCCCATCAGGTAATGAATCGAACCACATTCTTTTCAACATTAACCTCAGAAATATCTGCAACAAAATTTGTGATATCCATGCATATTCTAGAGTTTTACTCCCCAGACATTCTAATTATCACTGAAACCTGCCTAAAACAAGAAATAACTGACAATGAAATTATTCCCCAGATTTTGACATACTCAGAATTGACATAAAGTTTACAAGAGCAGGTGGTATTGCTATAATTTATAAGAACAACTTAAAAATAACTCCAGCCCATCTAAATATCCCACAATTTTATAATGCTGAACTTCTGACTTTAATCCTTAAGGAGGCAGCTTGGGAAATTATCAGGGCCCATCGATGCAATGGTTTAGGACTTGAAGAGTGCATTGAAGATCTGTTCCATAGTGATAGTTGGGGGAGTTATCGTTAAGGATATTTTCTGAGTGGTACCTGAGAGGAGAGCAGGGTAAAAAATGGAGCTAAATTTATTGGCCAGTAGATTTGTTATATCTTCAGTCCCATTTACTAACTGGCTTCATGTACAATTAGTTCAGCACATTGTTGTGTATTGCCTTTGTGATTGCAGACAAAGCTGAAGAATGTCTTGTGGTTGTGCTTATCCTTGGCCTAAGAGGTTATTTCTACCTCAAAATTTTCTCTGGTAGACTTGATTAACTCCCTGAGTTGCTTGTTTAGATTGCTGAGAGAGTAATTACCTTGCTGGGTATTGCACTTCCTAATTTTTGCCATGTTTTTCTTCCTTTTGTTATACAACCAACTGATGTTGATTTCTACCAGGGCAGCTTGTTTTCTGAACTTGTCTTGTACTTATTCTGGGTTGGTACAACTGCCCCCTCTGTAGCCATTAACATGCCTGTGGTGGGTTTTTGTGAACAGAGGCAGCAGTGTTCTTAGGGTTTGGGTGGGCTTGAAACTTTGCTAGGGAATTATTTAAAAGTAGGAAGTTTGCCTGAGAATAATTTCTAAAACTTACATGGCTAGCTCGAGTGCTGGGTTTTACTTTTATTTCAAATAAGACAGATAGTTTTATGGTTTGATTTAACCAGTGAGAACATTATATGGGTGTGTGCAAAGTTCTACCATGTTTGTGAGGACCAGGTCAAGGACATTAGCACCCATGTGGGTGTACAGACTAGCTTGTTCTAGGTGTTGGTGTTTACATCTGAGAATCTCTGGGCCTGCACGTTTGGGGTTGTGTATGATTCCTAGTTCACAGTGTAGTAGTTTAAGTCATTCATGAATGTAGTATTGGGTCGAATGGGGAGTGTTTCCAGTACATTCACATATGCATTATGGATTTTTTGTCATTGAAGGAGACCTACAGCTTGCAAGGATATATGGGACTTTCCCTAAGGTAATTTGGATGTGGAGAAGCTCAAGCATGTCATACATTTTGACCAGCCTTATGGTGTGTTTGTTTTTGATGTAAATTGAGACACCGCTACCTTTTTTTCCATTTCTTTGTAGTAGTCGGTCTAAATGTGTGGAAGATATGTGTGCTCTCCATAGCTTTAAACAATGTCTAAGCAACAGCGCAAACGTCTACTTTCTCCAGGGTTAGGACATCTTGCAGGGAATGGACTTTCTTTGTTTAGACTCCTGGCACTGAGCAGTAATATCTTTAGATTTTCTTAGGTTGGTTTTACTATGGTGGAAGGCTTATCAGGTTTGTCATGTCTAAATATGTAGATGGACAAGGTTTTAGCCAATATTCAAAGCCTAGAAGGGACAGGTACAGACCATTCCTGGCAAAGCAGCATGGTTTGTTAACCATATCTTTCTAAGCTGATAAATATTGTACCCCATTGAAATGATATCAAAAACTAATCCAATTACTAAAGTGAATTATCTTCTGCTCATATTGAGGAGTCATCCCTAGAAAAGGCAGAATGGTGCTCAATGCAAGGTTTATACCGGCGTGGGACACACAGTCAGAGAGCTCAATCATGTCTCTCTTTGCATTCTAAGGAGATACTTGTCAGGTCATTTATACTCACATGGACTACAACTGAGTCATACAGGTACTTGTGGTTCAATGACCAGTGTGCATGTGATCTGGCAAATCATGGCCTCTTACAGGTAATTGACTGTCACTCTGTCCTTATTCTGCATAGTGAGTGAGACATTTGTGTATCTCACAATGGCGTCTCCTATGACTCCATATTTATTTGAAATTTGGAAACTGGGTAAGTGGACTGGTTAATTTACTTTTTTGACCATGACCTAGACTCTGAATGAATGAATGAATGAATGAATGAATGAATGAATGAATGAATGAACAAAGAAACAAACAAATAAATGTAGCATAGCAGCTTGGTTAGTAACTGGTAGCCAATGAAATCTCTTTAAGAGATCACAGCGGTGGGTATGCTTGTTGGTAAGAAGTATAACATGACATATTTTACTTTTCAATGCTGGTGCTAGAATGAAGTGTTAATAAAATTAGTGCATATTCTGTTCTGGGAAGGAGGACATTGCTAGCTATAGAGTGCCTTGCAGTTGGAAAAAATTGTTGTGAAATTTTGTAGCAAAGTTTTAGTTGTGAAAGTGTTTTGTTGACTGTATTGTCTGTAGGCCTTGAGAATGGTAAGGTACAGTCAATTAGGACTCCTAGATATTTTTGCTGTATTATATTATGTATTGGATTATTTGGGTTATTCTCTGTTTTCATCGGGCAGAGACTGGCAAGTTTTGGGGAGTAGCAAATGGCATAATGCTACATTTTGGGGACTGATTATTAACCAATTGTTAGTTAGGCAATTAGAGATGGGTGACATTGCCCTGTAATGTGTGTTGAAGCCCAGAAAAGGTTTTGCAAATTAATTATTTAAAGATATATTTGCAGGTAAACTAGTAAATCACCTGCATACATAATAAAGTTGATACTGGGTAAGTCATAGGGTAAGTCATTTTTAAATAATGAGAAGAGGAAGGGGTAAAGAACTAATTCTTGGGGTACTCCAGTATTGAGTGTGCCTATATAAGGCAGGTTATTCTTCTTGTTTTATACCAGAAACGTTCTATTTTCCAGATAATGTTTAAGCCACTGGATAGAATTTAGTCCATGTAATAAGGATCTGTGGCCATGGACTTTGCAGCTAGCCTGGTGAATGTAGGCCTCCTGAGGCACTGCTGCAATTGCCTAATGTATACTGATGACCACCTAATTCTCAAACAAATGGATACCCGTTATTGCAAGGGTCTCACATACAAGCTCTTATATTATCAAACGGATTGCCAGTAACACACACACACACACACACACACACACACACACACACACACACACACACACACACACGCACACACACAGACACACACACACACACACACACACACACACACACACACACACACACACACACACACACACACACACACACACACACACGGCCCCCACTGCACATAGTACTGATCAGACACATAGATCCACATATGCTGAGGCTTTTACATGTAATCTCCCCAAACCACAAAGATTTCATAGACACTGCACATGTCCACAGCCCCCTCAAGAGCACTCTACAAGAACAGCACCCAGTGAGATACATATTTCCATATCCCATAGAGTCTCATCCTCTAAGCCCATAAGGCATACCACCACACAACCCAATATTTTGGTTATAGGAGACTCCATTGCGAGACACTTAGATGTTCCACTTACCATGCTAAGTAAGAAGACAGTCATGGTCAGTTGCCTGTCAGGGGCCAGGATCTGCCAGATCACTCATGCACTTAGGTTCATAGGTGTTTATTAGGTTAAAGACCATAAGGACCTTTTTAAGCCTAGCCATGCATCCCAAATCTGTAACAAGTTCTGGAACCCTTGATAAGTGTAAGCAGGGGCTTGTAGATGAAACATTTACAAGCAGGAGCCTAGGAGACAAACAGTTTATAGGCTGTTTGTGTCCATTAGAGACATAGGTGCCAAACCAGGAATGAATTTCCTGTTCTCCATCCAGTTGTCCAAGTTACACTTCAATTGGGTTGGGGAGAAACTCTACTTCACACGGATGAGAAGCCTGTTCCAGAGAATGGGTAGTTTCTGGAGTATATACCTCTCTGTCCAACAGGTGCTATTTATGCCACAGGCAAGGTTTAAGTCTTTAGAATGGGTAATTCTGGTGACATACCTCTCAATTGTCCAGATATTCACAGAAAGTGCAGATTTTTCACTCATATTTGTTGTCTCTTGCTTGAGAAACTGTAGTTTTCTGGTAAATCACTGAGGACTGGAGTCAGAAAATAATGACAGAAATTTGAGTTTTAGACCTCATATCCTTGATAAACTTCATGCTAATGCAAAACCTGTTATTCTATCAACTTTCAAAGTTTGTAAAAGCAGTATTTAAAAACTGTCCCAATTTTTCAACTTTTGTCCCCTGATTATTTATGGCTTTGTTCAGATTTCTTGTTCTAAGAGGTTGAGAGGTATGTCTGGTGCTGTTTGTTTTGTTGATATGCAGGAGGACCATCAGAGTGGGGTCTGACAATGCCTTGCATGCCAGACATTTCCCTCAACCGCCAGTAGGAGACAGAATACAGGGATAGGACCTTGCGGAGGTCTGAATGGGACATGTTACTTATACACTGTATTCTTTTAGTGAGGAACCTCTGTGAATGTTCTAATTGTTGGATATGCCTGGTTAGGTACATACCAAAGGGGGCATTGTACTCAACGACAGGTCTGGTGAATGCTGAATATGGGGGAATACTGACTTCCTTGGCCCTAGATGCCATACCTTTGTTTATACATTGCACAGCATAAAATGATTTCCTCACTACTGTAGACACATGATGGTCAAAGGCTAGATTACTGTTTATGTGTGTCCCCAAATCCCTGACTACTGGGTCAGCTCTTAGGAGTGTGTTGTCAATATGATAGTTACCAGGGTTAGATGACTTTCCAAAAGATACTATTATTAATTTCTTGGCATTCAGTTTTAGTCCAGTCTAACACCAGTTGTTTGTTTGTGTAAGTCCTTCCTGGAAAACATTTGTGTCAGTGGGGGGTTCAATGACAGATCCTAATTTGCAATCATCTGCAAATTTAGTCAGACAGAGGCCACTGATATTGGCCTTAACTTCAGAAAAGTAAATGCCAAAAAAGAGCAGTTTCAGGATTAATCCCTGTGGGACTCTACTTGTGACTGGCCTCTTTGTAGAGGTGAATTCCCCAATTCTAACTTCCTGGGTCCAGTCTGTGAGCCACCTGACTATCTAGTAACATACGGGTTTGTATCTAGCCTCTTGAGTTTGTCAACAATGCCTGAGTGGGATATCGTGTCAAATGCCTTGGCCACGCCACTGGACCACAAGTACCAGTATGACTCAGTCATAATTCATATTAGCGTAGGTGACCTAAGACATACTTTCCTGGACTATATTAAGAGAGATATGTTGAAACTCTTGGACTGTGTCCAGGCTGGTATAAATCTAGCTCTGAGCAACATTCTAGCTTCTCCAAGGAAGATGCCACAATATGAACAAAAAGTACTTGACTATAACAATTGGCTTCATTTGAAGGGGACACAATGTATGTCAGCCTGTGAGTACATGGGAAACAGACCGTACTACTTTGCCAGGGATGATATGAACCTGTCCCCTCTGAGATTTTGAATATTGGATAAAACCTTGCCAATCCTCAATACTGCCTTTTTTAAGAATTTAGGAATTGCTAACCAGATAAACCTTCTGACATAAATGTACAGCCAGGAATATCTGAAAGTGTTATTGTTCAATGCCAGGAGTCAAAACAATAGATTTGACTGCTGGAAGACTCTCCTCACCCTGGAGAATGTAGATGTCTGTGCAGTGAGTGACACGTAGTTTATAGCCATGGAGACTACAGGGCTACAATACCTTCAATAGATTTAGATCAGCCACTTCATAGGAAGGGACAAAAGGTGGAGGTGTCTCTATTTACATTAAAAAAACACACTTCAAGGCTGGTCCATCAGTATGACAGGCTCAAACCTTTCCACTTCCAAATGACCATAAACAAAGTCCAATACCATATCCTTGCAAGCTAGAGGTCTCCATCTATAATCCAAGATAGCCACAATGCTTACTTAAATGCACTGGACACACCCAATATTCAACCTAACACCATGCTTATGAGTGACTTTAACTACCCCAGTATAAACTAGGAATCATACACACCCCCTAACATGCAGGCTCAGGGATTCCTCAACCTTGTAAATGCTAACACCCTGGACCATTTAGTCCATACACCCACTAACGGTGTAACCTTCCTCAATCTGGCCCTTACAAACGTGGCAGAACATTGCACCCTCCCTAGTGTAATGTCCTTGACCATAAAGCTCTCTCGTTTGAAGTAAATGTAAGACCAGGGAACCTGTTAACCTGGCAACTTTTAGGAATTATTCTAGGGCAAACTTTCTACTACTGAGTGACACCCTAGCAAAGATTCAAGACCTTCAAACCCTTGCTGCCTATGAAGAATTGTTCACTAAAACCATGTATAACCATATTAACAGACAGAGAGACAGCTGTGCCTACCCTGAACAGATGTAGGTCAAACTTAGAAAACAAGCCATCCTAGTAGAAACCCAACTTCAATAAGCTGTTTAACAAAAGGAAGAAACTCATGGCAAAAATTAGGAGGTGCAATTCCCAACAAGGTAAAAGCTACCGCATCAATAAAAACAAGCAACTTAGGGGGCTAAGCAAGTCCACCAAAGCTAAATTTGAGGTAAAAATAGCCTCCCAAGCCAAGCTCAATTACAAAGCTTTCTTTAGCTATTTCCAAAACCTTAAAACCATTTCAAAGCAATGTACAAAATTAATTGCAGATGGTACCACTTATACAGAATCAGAAGATATAGCAAACCTTTTGGATGGCAAATTGAGATCTAGATCTAGATTTTCATCTCTCTCCCCCTAGATACACCTCGGGAAATTCCCACATCCAGTTATCACTAGAGAACAGGTCCTCAAGGCACACTTCAAGGCCAAGACTACTGCATTGATGGTTCTTGATCCCTGGGTACCACCATAATAGCATGAAACTTGAACTATTGGGCTCACTAGAATCACTATTTGACCACAGCCTCCAAACAGACTTCATGCCAAATGAATTGAGGACTGCAACTGCTATACTGCTGTATAAGATCGGGCCATCCATGGACTCGGGGAATTATCAACCCATTAATCTGACTATCTTGATATCCAAAGCTATTGAGAGGATAATCATGGATAGCCTAAGTGTTGACATAAGACCCAGATCACTTGGGGTTTGTCAAGAGCAAGTCTTGCCTGCTCAACATGGAAAACTTCATTGAGAAGATCATCAAAATGATGGATGAGGCCAAATCTGTGCAAACTACTTACCTTGACTTGGCCAAGGCATTTAATACAGTACCCCATTTGGGCATTGTAAGCAAGCTCACTAAATTAGGTATAAACCTATGTGTCACCAGCCAGGTAGATAGCTGATTCATAGACTGGACATAAGAAGTTAGAACAGGAGAGTCAGTCTTGACAAAAAGGTTTATTACCAGTTGCATGCCTCAGGGTGCAATCCTGAGGCTACTCCTGTTTGGCATCTACTTCTCTGAAGTAAAGTCTAACGTCAAGTGCCTCTGGCTGATCAGGTTTACAGATGATGGCTTAAAATACAATGCTAGGGCATTTGACTCAATTCCCCACTCAGGTATTATAAATAAACTCACAAAACTGGGCATAAATCCCTATGTCATCAGATGGATAGGCAATTGGCTCTGGGACAGGACACGTAGTTAAAGTGAAAGAGTCCAGATTCAGCAAGTGGCTAGTTACTAGTGTTATGCCACAGGGCTCAGTACTGGCACCACTCCTGTTTGTAATATACTTCTCTGAAGTACAGGCAAATGTGGAAGGTCTCTAGATGACAAACTTTGTGGATGGCTGCAAGCTGGGGATAATCACTGAATCCCCCAATGATGTAGATTGGGTCTATATTAAAAGCACAAAGGTATACTTACCCGAATACGTAAACGTCGACACATCTTCATTGAATCACGAAAACATTGATCGTCCTGAAGCATGAAATCCGAAACGTTGAATTGTCATGGTTGACCCTTCTGCGGTATAGCTCTGTAAGGTAAGTGTGTGATAGTTACAGACCTTAGGGTTAGGGTGCGGGTTAAGGTAAATGCATAGATGGTAATGTATGTGAGATTTAGTGTGGGGTTAGAAGTAGGGTTTTGTTAACTGTATGTGTATGGATTATTTAGTTTGTTTGGGTATAGCTTCTTAAGGTAAGTGTGCAATAGTTACGGACCTTGGGGTTAGGGTGCGGGTTAAGGTAAGTGCATACATGGTGGTATATGCAAGATTTAGTATAGGGTTAGAAGAAGGGTTTAGATTAGGGTTTTGGTTAGTGAATGTATGTGGTTTATTTAGTTTGTTTGGGTAGGTAGTGGGCGGTGGGGTGGGACAACTACGATGGTTCGAGTTTTTGAATTTCGCAGTTTAGGGTGTTCGGTGTATTTGTGATTCGCGGAATATGTGTTGGCGTTTATGTTTTCGGGTAAGTACACCTTCGTGCTTTTAATATAGACACATGTAGATATCCTTCAGGAGGGCCTAGATCAGACAAATGATTGGTGCTTATCCATGTCCAGTACAAATCTATGCAATCCTCTTGCTCCTTGGTCCATATATTGGGTAAAATCAGGTTATATTGGCTAGGCTTGTAACGGCCCTTAAGCTGTTAGTCTAGTAATCTCCTATGAACCTATGCACCTATAAGGTGGGCATCCTAGTGAACTACTACATTGAGAATACACCCCTAGAAATATACCTCATAGTCAGGGACTTGGGAATGCATGTAGACAGAGGTTTGACATTTGGCCACTATGTGTTTACTGTGGTGAGGAAATCATTCCATGTTACACAACTTGTAAGTTAGGATATATCATCTGGATCCAAACAAGTTATCATCCTATTATACTCTGCTATCATAAGATCTCTCATTGAGTACAGTGCCCCCTTTACTATGTACCTCATCATGTATGCCTGTATCAAAACTTGGGTGTCTAGAGAGCATTCTCACAAAAAGGAATACATGTGGTAGAAAACAAATCCTATTCAGACTGCCGCAAAGCATTGTCCCGATACTCAGTCTCCTACAGGCTACTGAAAGGTGACCTGTACCTCACCCACAAAGAATCCTCAGATCCGGCCCTAACGGACCTTTTGCACATTCATAAAATAATTAACATCAGAAACACCCAATCCAGGGACATAGACCTCACATGCAACACAAATAGGACCTGCTGGACAGGAAGGTATGTGTCTCAGAGGCTTCCCTTTTTTGGAACAGACTTCTCATCTGTGTGAAACAGACTTTTTCCCTGTATTTATTCACTCAGAACCTGGATCAGTAGATGGGAAAACTGGGAAAACACAATTATATCCATGGTGTGCCACTTATATTTCTACTAGAGAGAGATTGTAAATGCTTGACTACCCATGGTCAAGTATAAACACCTCCCCACAAAATCTTTGGGAATCATTACCTATCAAATTTTATTGGGAAGCATGGCTAGACTTAAAAGGGCCCCTTGGGTCATTAGGCTAGTAATCTACTGTGCTAATATGACATAAATACATAACATAACAATAATCTTGTGAACACTACCTTTTAAACTTTTGAAATGCTTTTTCAATTCCACCACTAGGGGGAGAAAAAGTCAAAGGAACAGCATGTTTATTCACTTTTGACGAGATATGTAATAAAATCAGTCAGGGAATATAAAAATGGAAATATGCTTTGGCTAATGTTTCAGACCTTGTTCTTTCTGATATAAGTGTTCGGTAGTGCAGTAATATGTCACTGCGTATCAGATAATGTAAATACAGATACACTGCAGTGCTGTTAGAATGGAGTAAAATCTATGCTAAGCAGTTGAATTAATGTTTTTTTCATGTTATTATTCAGTATGTTCATGCATGAGTTTTGACATGCAGTGTTATGTGAAACATTTTTATTTTCACATGACTAGATAAAAGAACTCTATAACAAATTTGCTAGACTTTGTTTTACTGCTAGAACTGCCGAGTAGAGCTGATGTCATTTAAGATGGGACTTGCATTGGCCTGTCATGATATAAAATAGTTAATTTCAGTATTATACAGTACTTTCTTTTTATTGACAGCCTGTATTTTTGTATACTGGTTTCCCCTGTGCCTGTCAACTGTCTGGCTAAGCAAAAGGCTTGAGTTTGAATTTTCCACTATGTGAGTGAGAGTTCCTTGTGGGACAGTCTTCATCCAAGTAATGATGAGGAGCTTTCTCTTTGGATTAACCCTACCTTAACCCTAGAGGCTGATGCAAGCACCTACCTAAGAAGAAGGCTAATATGCGTACCCTCATGTGAGAGAGAGAGAGAGAGACAGAGAGACAGAGAGAGTGTGTGTGTGTGTGTGTGTTTGTGTATGTGTGTGCTTGTGTGTGTGCATGTGTGTGTGTGGGTGTGTTTGTGTCTGTGCATGTGTGAGTTTGTGTGTGCGTGTATGAGTTTGTGTGTGTGTGTATGTGTGTGTGTGTGCGTGTGCGCGTGTGCGCGTGAGTGTGTGTGTGTGTGTGTGTGTGTGTGTGTGTGTGCGCGCGCGTGTGCGCGTGTGCGCGTGTGTGTGTGTGTGTGTGTGTGTGTGTGTGTGTGTGTGTGTGTGTGTGTGTGTGTAAACACATGCTTCTCCACATGTGTGATGAAGACTGCTCTGTGAATGTAGGTTGGTGGTACCAAGACTAGTTGTCTTCTTACATATGCTGCATGCAGGATATCTGAAATACATCAAACTGTCCTCCTCGCATCAGACTGAGGGAGTCATCAGGCATTGTTTACTCAGTTCTAAACTGTACAGCTAGGTCTTACAGCTCTTAGGCCATTAATTGATCCAGGTTGTCAGCATCACAGTAAGGGCTTTATCTTTCTTATTTATGGAGCTGAATGATTGGTTGTATTTTGGCAACAAGGTGGTGCTTACTGAACCTATGATATCACTACTGAAATTAAGTAACATGGAGTTAAACATACTGCTGGTAATATCACTGCTGGCCTTATTAAGTCCCATTTCTTTTTTTAGGTATGATTTTTTACAGGCGGGTTGGAGGTGTGCTGGCATACCAAGTAAATTTGCTGGCACTATTTTGAGAGTACCTGCAATGAGAGTATTATGCAATGTCACTATGCATTGAAAGCCTCTTTATAAAGGTGACAACTGAAGCAGCATCCATATAAATAAATACTAGCATTAGAAGTAAAGTACAAAGTGCATGCTTGCTATATATTATATTTGGATATTATAACACATGTACTGTTAGCCAATCAGTATTAGGTGGCTGTAATCAACCTCTAATTCATTAAACAATATAAAATATAGTTAATATTAAATTGTCAGCAGAGAGTACTACTAATACTTCTCAAATGCTCCATTTTTGATGGAGTGTTCTGATTTTAGGCTTCTTTTTCATCTCTGCTCTGCTGCTCTGATTTGTCCTTTGATTACTCTGATTTTTGCTCTTTCATTGGTTCAATTGTAAAGCTAATGAAAGAAGAGCTTGTCTATGTCAAAATATAGTCAACAGACCAATAACAGAGTACAACTGAAAATGAATGATTTTTTAAAAAAAATAGTACCATAAATGAGTGCTCACGGAATCATGCTGTACTGAAATCAATCTGCAGATTCGGTCTAAGACTGAACCTTTCTGTTGCTACCACTGACCAATAGATTGTCACTGTTCCATTTCTGAAGCTGCTGCTATTAATGTCAAATCATGCTGGAATGATGAAAACAACTGTCAGAAATCTACGGTTGTACAAGCTTACAGTAGTCTACCTCTGCCTACTGGTGCTGCCCTGCCTGAAGTATGGGCCTGGATCTGGGCCTGGATCTGTTGCTGCTGCTGCTGCCACATGAGTTCTCAGTGCAGCCTACAAACCGGTAATTGGGTAGGGTCATACCGCTCAACTGTCCAGAATCGTACAGAATGTCCTTGATTTTGCATTACCATTTTGAGCTGTCCCTTATCAAATTTTTTATTTTTTGGTAGATCATCAAGGATAACAGTCAGCAATTAATGCCAGTAATTAATTTCATAATTCTCATCGTTCAGTTAACACATTTTGAAAAATCCCCAATTAAATACCCAAATCTCCCCGTATTTAAACTTTTTCTGTTAGTGTATTATAGATGTTATATGAATATTTGATTCTAGTCAGATCAAAATTCATACTGTTTGCTTTCCAAATATTATCATATCTTATAATATGTATGTGATGTGGAATGATACACCTCTAGCAGCCTACATATATCTTGCATTCCAGAGTATTTTGTGGAAATTAAAATTAGAAAGATTAAGATAAACAAATGTAAATATTTTGTGAACAATAAAAGCTATTAAAACAGTACAAAATATTATCAGCAAGGAATATTTACAGTCATAGAGTACATTCATAGACTTTTCCATAAATACTGTTTTATATTATAATAAACACAACCCCAAATTATATTTTTTATAAACTTTCACAAACAAATTTTCATATCTTGAAAATTATAAAACCTAGACATATATTGTTAGAACATTTTTGTTAACCAGACATACGTTTACAAATGACAACAAAACATTCCTCTGTAAGTGCATGTTTTTTGAGACATTTCCAGAAATATGAAAACATGTTTAATCATATAATTAGCAATACAAATGATACTTGATATCTTTCAAGATGTGCAATTTACATTACAAATAGTTTGCTTCAATAACATCTTACAGTTTGTAAGTCGCTTGTTTTTTGAAGTATTAAGATCATGTGGAAATATTGTTTATTTTCATAATTGCTAGCAAACACTTAGCAATATTTCCAGTACAGTGTGATATAAACCAGGATTTTCAATGAATTGTCTTGTCTCCTACATTGATGTTTTCCATCATGCACCTCAATAAAATGTAAGTCTCTCAGTTATGAAAATATGAACATAAATATAAAAATATGAATAATAAGCAGCAAACAAAGATTAACCTCTCCACTGCAAAATATCCTGGACTAACAATCTTGGTGTCGTTTTTTTAATAACTCCTTGCCTTTTCTTATACTGCCTGTTATTGGTAGATAAGCTTGTATTTGTTATATATTGCAATGGCCGATCCAATATAATGGGCTTATTCAACACTAATTTAGCATTTACTTTGTTGATAGCAATTGCAAAGTGCACACAGACTGCAACTTTTGGGCTAGCATATAAAGTGTTTATTTATTTATTAAATTATTAGCCTTTGTTTACTGGGATTGCCTGGGCATAAGTTATGCTTTTTCAGTAGAGCCCTGGGGAGAAAACCTCCAAGTATAATACACATACAAAAGGTTAAAAAAAGCAGAATTTAAGCATTTTAACAAAATGAGTGCAAATAGGTAACAGTAAAACATTAGCAGAGTTTTACAAAGTGCATCATTACATATTAATAGATAAAACAATTTGTGGGTCATGAATAAAATCTAACGGATGAGTACAGTAATGGTTCAAAAACATGGTAAGGAAAGAAAAGAGAAATGCGTTTACAAGAGCATCCTTTTAAAAAGTGAGGGTTAAGGAAAAGATTTTTAAGTAAACTGATAGTTATACAGCAATGTGCAGGAGAAGTAAAGTAAAAAGTGATGTCTGAGAGGCAACGCCAGGGAAATACGTAAAGGTGACAGCACAGAAAGTGGTTGGGCCATGTACTGGGTGTGGTTCCATTTGAAAGACATGATTAATAAATAGACAAACTGAGTAAGAGGAAGGTTGGGGAAGAAGATGCAGGATTACTGTCATGAAGAGTGTAAATTATCAGTGCATGATATGCAGCTATGCAGAGGGGGATACAGAAGGGATGTGATGCGAAAGCGGGGAGAGAAAAAGAAGCAAGTTAGTGAGCCACGAAAAGTTGGAGGAGGATAGAAAGGTTTAATAAAAATAAGGTGAGATTTGAGGAGAGCAGTATGAGGTGATAAGGAAAATAGAAAGGAAAGTAAGTTTTTTTAGGGGGAAAGGATAACAGAAACATAGGATGTTGATCTAATATATCAGTATATTGTTCTTAGATAAGGTAAGGGATACTATAGCTTAGAATTTGCTGCGAGGACTGAGGCTAGGCCGGCAGGTAAGTTCAAATGTAGCCATTGCAGTCAATGCCAGTATGTTTTGGTTTGTGAAAACTTTAAGATTGGTAGTAGGAGGTTTGTTGTTAAGAAGCATTTTAATTGTGATTCCAGGGATGTGGTTTATGCAGCATTATGTCAATGTTGTGACGCATTCTATATAGGGAAGACTTCACGTCATTTAAAGGAAAGGATTTATAAAAATATGAATGACGTGAGTAAAGCCAGACAGATGAATGCATTATATAGACATATTTCAAGATCACCAGACCACAAGTTTAAGTTTGTGGTATTGGATGCTATTGTTCAAGATGCTAGAGGATATTTTATAGATGAACATCTGAATAAAAGTGAATTAATTTGGATCTTGAGGCTTAATGCCCTTCAACTCCCTGGGTTAAATGATTCATGTTCACTAACTCATATTTTGAAGTTAAAAAGTTTGGAAGGTTAGTGTTCTAGCTGTTCATTATAATGTATTGGTTGAGGTTGTTCAAAGTTTTTAATATTCATATTCATATTCTTCATACACATATATTTTTTAATATCAGCAACAATTCATCATAGTGTATTTATTATATATTTTTAAGTTTATCTTGTGGTAAATTAGTTTGAACATTTTGTTGGTTGTATTGATCATATGACCTGATGTAATTTTCCTTATAAAAATATTTTTTTTATTTCTGCATTATGTAACATCTATTTGAATTGTGCAATATGGGTTTATACTATACAAAATATGTATTTAACATTTAATTGAAATGTATATTATGGATTTGTGCTCTTTCTGTACTATGCATTTGTATTTCTCTGGAGCTTTTCTCCCCAGGACTCCATTGAAAATGGGCTCCTTGTAGCCCAATGGACTATCCTGGAAAACAAACTGCAAATAAAATAATAAAATAACCTAGTGACAATGGTATTTAAATATGAAGTTTTTATGTTTTAAGCAGTTCTGAAGAAGTCGTGTTAGTGAGACGAAAGTGCTAGACTGCTGACTTGTACCAATAAATAGTGGTCCTTGTGTGTCAATCCTTGGTTGTCAGTGCCTCATTCCTTGGTTCTGAGTTTCTGTCTTTGTGTTTTGGTTGTTGGTATGTCAACTGAGGTATTTGTTTAAGGGCACATTAGATGGACTTCTAAACTTTAGAGATGTAGGAGGAATAGAGAGAGGTGTCAACAGAGTTGTCTGATTTAATTATTATTATTAGTTTTATTTATTTATCTAGCAAAGATGCCTATTTGGTCAGTAGCAGTGAAGGATGTGTTAGTGTAGTGCATTTTTCAGGCAAACATGGTATGTAGTTGAGACAGAGTCAGGGAGTGATGCAGTTATGGCCAAAGAAACTGCTTTAGTGCTACAGAATTGTGAGATTTGTGTGCCACATTAGCAGCAAATTTAGTATTTTGTTATAGCATTGCTCAAGGAGATTGGTCTAGGTTTCCGAAAGATTATTGAAAAGAGGGGCTGCATAGAAGACAGTTGGAAAGATGAAAGTTGAAGCAATGCATTTTCCAGCATTGTTGTTAGGTATAGTTTTATCCAGCAGAGGGCAGTAGAGAGTGCTGATTTTTTGATGATTATTTTTATTTTTTATTAGGTCTCTTCACATGGTAGTCAAATTTCAAGTTGTCATTAAGTTTTACAAATAGTACCTTACTGTGGGATACTAATTTGTTTTTTATGTTACTTGTAGAGGTTAGAGAGAAGAAGAATTTCTGGGCAGAGAGTAGTTTTGGGTGATAGGGCGAGTTTGTATTTTTAGAGGTTTGGAAGAAGATGCATTAAGCAGTTAAGGTACAATAGATGTAAGGAAATCATGGGTTAGTTGTTGCTGTGTATACATTTTTTGTGGCACAGAGAAAATGGAGTCATCCACATATTGAATGATTTTTGCATGTTTGCTTACAAAAGTGGAGGTCATTCACAAATATTTTGAACAAATAGGGTTTAGAATAGATATAGGAAGGAAAGTAAGTAAACTAATCCTCAACTAACATACCCCCCAAATAAAACTAACATAACCCACCATACAGGCATAAAAGGAACTTTGGGACAAAAGTGGGTTGGATTGGGTTGTCCCTAGTGGTCATTAGCCTAGTGCAAACCTATGAACCTATAAAAGTGAGATGTTATTTTTGACATTTAACAGCCTGTTGTCTGCAGTATAGATAGCTATTGAGTGTGGACATATCTAGATGTAGGGAGGACAGATTTGTAATACTTTTGTGTGTGATATTGTGTCAAAAGCCTTCAATAGGTCAAGTAAAATGGCAGTGACTGGGTTTCCTTCACTTTTGTTTGAATTTATAATGATTATGAAGTTAAGAAGGATAATAGTAATACTATGATTATGGAGGAAGCCATGTTGTGTTGTAAATAGCAGATTATTGTCTGAAACAGGTGATGAGTTAAGTACAAATGCATTTCTCAAGTTTGTAAGATCTGTGGAAGTGTCATCCTTCTTTAAGGGTCATATGTAAGATTTTTCCATAGTTTGGGAATCTAGCTTTCTTTAATCTATTATTAGTAAATATAGATACTGGGTATGTCATTTTATGTTGGGCCACTAGTTTAGAAGAAGGTTTTGGGGTAGTGGAGACTGGCAGATTTAAGAGAGAAGTTAACAAGTTGCTGAAAGGTGTATTCAATTCAGAGGCCAAGTCATATGACTACATTGATTGAGTTGCAGCAGAGGGGCTAGGTTGTGTGACTTAGTCAGGGTTTAGTAGTTAGTTGACTGAAGACCAGAAGTGTTTTTGATTATTTTGATTTAAAGTTTGGAGATTGGTATAGTATGATTTCTTGTCAAATGTAATCCTTTGCATGATGCTATTTCTGAGGTATACCCTGTCTTATTTTTTTCTTCAGGATTCCAGTGCTTTGTCCCTCTGATTCATAAGTTGTTTGGTTTGTCTGGAGAGACAGGGTGTTGGATTTGATTTGATTCTTAAAGGGACATCTCTATTTAGAATACTGAGGAAAGTGTTGTTGAATAGGGAGAATGCATCCTCTAACTGAAAGGTAATTAATTGGTTCCAGTTTATTAATTTTTTAAAGAAGGACAGATCCTAAGCATGGTTGTATCAATGGAGTTAATGGATATAGTTGTGGTACCTTGTAGCGAAGGTAGGGAGGTGGCCACTTATGTAATTGAGGAGAGTACCAGAGGAGATCATTTTGTTTGGCGGTGTTAGTAAGGATCCTGTCTAAAATGGATTTCCTGTCAGAATGCTTATTGTACATAGTTGGGGATGAAATAAGCTGGCTTAGCCCAAGTAAGTTTATTCCATCATTAAAAGTGCATTAGTTACCTACCATCTGCCAGTCAGTATTTAGACTGCCCATTATGATATTTTCCTGAGGAATGGAAGAATTCTTCTGCTGCATTTCTATTGCTGCATTGAGGAATATGTATTTCTGTTATCCATGGAGACTTGTGTTTATTCTGTTTTAGAAGGGATGTGAGGATTTCAGCATTATTTATTTCTAGAGTTTAAAGGGATGAAGTTACCACATGCCTTTTGTTTGGTTCCATGTAATCATAAAATATCGTATCCTGGATGGAGAATTTCCTTGTCTTTCATATTTTGCTTTAGCCAAGTTTCAGTAGCTACAATGACATCAGGTGAGTAGTGTGCTATCAAGGTATAAAAGTCTACTAGTTTATTTCTAATGCTTCCTTAATTTATATTAAAAAGATGTAGGCTCGATGATTTAGTGGTTTGAGAGATGCTAGATTGTGAGATAGGAACCATGGCAGTTGGTGTTCTTTAAGGAGGACCTGGGTTTGGGTTAACAACCTCACACATTTTGTTAGTCAGAACTGAGTATAGGAATGAAGGGGGTCATTTACATTTGGATTTTATCAGAAGTTCATTGGTTTATACAGTATGTAAGTAATAGCTGTCCTAGGGGGCCATTTTTAGAATAGTCAAATTCCCTCAAAGGTGAGAATCAAACCCTGCACCCTGTGTCTGTCAGATAAACACCTTAACCATTATGCCAACCCCCCAACCCCTAGTCTTAGTTTTAAGACTATGTGATCTGGTGCTGGATGGCTGGACTTAAATAGATGAATGAAATTGAGGGAATATTTCTGGAGATATAGTAAAGTTAGAGTGGATGGTGTTTTGAGCCTGTGAAATGCTGCCAGGAAGTGGTAGCATTTTTCTTTCAGAGTTGTAGATGATAGGAGGTTAGGTGTGTTTGTAGCACTAGAGCAGGAGTTATGATTAAGTGATAAAGAGCATGACAAAGTGAGATGATGTGAGAAAATGTAGGATGTATTGCTAGAAAATCCCAGGGTGTGAGTGAATTGACAGAGATGAGTAGGAAAAGTAGTGTGCGTATGGAGGTAAAGGGAAACTTTAACAATATATAGTGGGGGAATGATTATAGGAATGAGTGGAAAAAGAAAGGACGAGTAGTAAAGAGAACTTCAGAGAATGATTTATTGTGTAAGGAATGGTAGTAAAGTGAAATTACCGAATTTTTGCATATGGACGTACGGAGATTATGGTAAAGAGGTGTAAGCAGTATAATGTGATGAGGGGAGGCAGAGAGGTATTACAGAGGAAGAGATGCGGGGTAAATAATCATCTGGTTGCAGTGTATGAGAGGAGATCAATGGGATGAAGGGAGAGGGGAGTTTTGTTAATGGTTTGCTCAGAGGGGCTGTTGGGGGGGCATGAGTAGCAGTAGTTGTATTGCAAAATAGTATGGGAGGGGGGAGAAAAAGGTGTTGAGAACAATTCTAAATGTTAAATGGAATTTGGGAATAGGTGAATAGAAACAACAGTGCTTTTATGATAGTAGTGAACCTGTTTGGGGAGGTATAGGGATTGGGTGAGAAAGAACATCAGAGGTGTTCATTGGTAGCTAATGGTAGAGTAAGGGGGGAGTTTAGTAGGAGAGTGCATTGTGCCTTGCCCAGTCTCAAAGGCCTTATACTGTAGAAAACAATCAGTTCGTTAGCTGATGTTCAGCGATTAGCATGGAGACAGAAAGTAAAATGGGATTTGTTTCAGTTACTGAATGCTGACACCAAGAAGTTAGGGTAGGACGTAAGTGGTTTACACAGTGTACTTCAACAGTCAAGTGAATGGTCAGTAACCAGTTAGGGAAGCAGTCCTTAGACAGTAAGGACTATTCCTTGGAGTGGATGTCACCACCATGTCTGAGCACAAAGCAGGGACTTACCTGACTAGTTAACACACAGCTAGGCTCTTCATGTTAACCTTGCTCACACTGCACAGCGACAATAATTTCATTCAGCTGCTGCTCACAGGTGCAGCTCTTGAACAGAGCCAGTTTGCAGTGGTGCGACTTGTGGTACAGATCCTGCTATTTCCAGGACAGAGGACCAATTTGATATCCATAGGGTACCGCAAGATGACACTAATCTCATTTAGTTGCTGCTCTCAGGTGCAGCTTTTGCACAGGGCCTTTGCAGTGTTGTGACAATGACAATGGCAACGTGTTAGTAATGTTATGACCGAAATAAATAACAGCTACTGGTAGAATAATCCCCAGGATTCAATAAAATCCATGTAGACTCTGTGTAGAGCCTACATGGAATTTACCAGTGTACACAGCTATGGTTCCCCCTCTGTATCACTCATGCATATTAATCATGGCATGCTGCCGAGGGAGATCACAGTGACATGGATATTGAATCGGTGTAAGCAGTAGTGTAGAGGCTGTCTTGTAGTTGTGCATTGTCCAGGAAGTTCCTGGGCAGATGTTATGCACGGGATAAGAATCCTTGTAATGTACCCTGCTAGTGTAGAAATATGTGCAAATTTTAATAATTTATTTTGTTTTTGTTTTGTTTTTAATACCCGTTAGCATGGTGAGGCAAGGAGCAAAGCAGTGCTGAGCTGTCCTTACACATATGCAGCTGACGTCTGCTGCCAGACATTTAAGAATAGAAACTGGATGTAATTCATTATTTATTTTACTTTCTTTTAATGCCTGTTTGTGCATTGCAGTGCAGACAGCAGCAGTGCCAAGCTGTGCTTACACATACACAGGTGACATCTGCCAGACATCTAAAAATAGAAACCGGATGCAATTAATTATTTATTTTTGTCTACTTTTTTTATTTTATTTTTTTTTTAATGACTTTTTGCTCAGTGTGGCTTGGTGCTTAGCAATGCTAACAGGTAGCTTAGTAGTATATGTGAAGGTATACTTGTTTTTTCACTATCCAAGTAGCTAAATAGGTGGAGTCATGGCCTAAAGTGTAGTAGAGCCTGGGTTTGAATCATGAGAAGTCATACCTTTTTACATTTATTGCTGTGAAAATGTACAAGGTGACCTAAAGGGCAGTTTAATTCAAAAACAAAATTGTTACATTTGGAAAGACTGCTAAACACTGCTTAAACACGATCAATGGCTATTCCTGTTTGCGTATTGCTAAGCTCCGCTAAAACACGATTGTGCGAATTTCTGCAATGCTCAGCTCTGCTAAGCTGGTTTGTGCAATTCTAAGCAAGGCAGTACTTTTTTGAATGTTACACTATGACATGTAAGGGCAGGAAAGCAGCCTATATTAAGGCCTATAGGCAGGAATTCACAGCATTCATTGGAGTCCATATTAAACTGTCGATATGCATGGCTGTGTTGGTGAGGGAGCATGCTTTTGGGCACAGAGGTGGAATGTGCAAGAGTCCAGAGTGTTTGTTGGGCTCCTGTTCCAAAACTATGAACCACAGCTGTTGCAGGGTGATTACCAGGGCTCATAATGTAAAGCTGAAGCCTGGGATCGGTTGGCTAGGGGTGATCTTACCAGTGCTGCTGCTGGTATCCCCCACACTGGTGAACAGTGCCATCATCACTATGATTACCTGAAGCAAAGGAAGAGAGGAACTTTGGACATCTGAGTCCAAGAGGCTAGGGCTGGGCATTCCCCACAGATATGTAAGCATGTTTGCTACCACTTTACTAATATACAAGCTGAATCCATTCTAAACAGGTATGCATAATGGTTTGCTTCTCTACCAATAGCTGCAGCTGAATGGGCTCGCAATATCCAGTCTCACACAGGGTGCCAGGCCAGGATGCGTGGTGAGTGTGGTAAGTACAGATAATTTCTGATAACTGTAGAGCAATAAACAATAAACATTACCAATAACAATAAAGAATAAGGTTTAAAGCAGGATAGTGCTTTGAAAAGTAATGCGTCCAAATAACTACAGTTGGGCTGTATTCGCTGCATGTGTGTTCTAATGTGACTCCAGTCAACTGTACAAATGAAATTAATAAAGAGTGCAGAAGTAATTGCCTGATAAATGTATTGCACAACCCACCATATGGTTCAGGGCTGTCTTCAGGCCAGTTTGAGTAAAATAACTGAAGATGCAAAAACCAAACGGCTGCATGTACACTGAGGTGCCCAAAACACACAACAACAGCAAAAGTAAATTAAGGCACCAAAGTTACACACTGGAAATCAGTCACTGTACTTTATTGCAGAAGACAAACGGTAAGCGCTTTCACAACTTAATGTTGCTTCATCAGACCACATCACTACAACTGATGCTTGGTTAAATACTAGGACAATTAGTATGACATCACAATTTAAAGAGATATTACTCCACTAACATAAGAGCATATATCAATATCCATAAGAAAAATGCATAAAATATATAGAAAGGTGTGTATTTACACACAATAATATTTAAAAACAATAATATTTAAAAAATATATACATATTTAAAAAAAAGGAGGGTGTCATCCCTGATGGTTATTAAAATATATATATATATATATATATATATATATATATATATATATATATATATATATATATATATATATACACACACATATAACCATAATAGTACAATGAAAAAAAAAAAAAAAATATATATATATATATATATATATATATATATATATATATATATATATATATAAAAACTCATGTTTTAGTGTTTAAGGCGCCTGGCCTTAAGGTAAGGAACTAATGAGGTGCAGCCATTCAAACCAGGATATCTATCTGCTTGTAATTTAGTGATCCATTGTTGTTCTAATTCTTCAGTGGGGTTTTCTACATCACCACCTCTGTTTGTCCTTACTATTTGTTGTAAGATTAAAAATTTAAAACAATGGCTACTGTCTGTATTCAGGACATGATTAGCTAGAGCATTTGATTGCTTCTGGTTCCGTATGTCCCTTATATGTTCTAACATTCTTTCTTTAAAGCTCCTATTTGTTTTGCCTACATAATAGGCATGGCATGCTTGGCAAAAACAAAAATAAACAGCATCGACACTTTTACAATCATAATAATTCTTCGTATAAAGTTTAAAACATTTCACAGGATGAATGTACTCATTTTTAGTGTAGACATGCTGACAAGCAGCACAATTCCTGCACGGAAGGTGCCCTGTCTGTTTGAAAGATTTTTTTCTAAAAGACTGATGTTCTCTATTACAGAGCTGCTGCTTTAAAGACACATTATTTCCAAAACTGAAGTTTGGGGTGTCACCAACTGTGGAAACCAGACCTGGTATTTCATGTAATAAGTGCCAATTCTTTTTAATAATTTCCGTATACTTATTGATGTCACTTGCAAATTTAAAAACTATTCTAAACTTATTTCTATCAATACTTGTATCATTAGGTATACTTGTATCAGCACTATAAGAGCTCATGTATGGTTTACATCTTGTAGATCTCAATTTCCATGCATCTGCTATCACTCTAGTGATTTCTGAGCTAGAATAGCCTCTTGTTTGAAATTCGTCTTGTAACTTATTTAAAGCAACTACTGCCTCTTCATCATTATTATGTAGGTGTAGGGTTCTATAGACTTGTCCTTTGAGGACATTTCTAGGTATGTGTCTCAGGTGCATGCTTGACCTGTGCAGACAGGCATTGGTTCTTGTAGGTTTGTGATAAATACTGGTTCTTATCTGCTTTAAATCAGTAAGGGTGACACTCACATCCAAGAAATCAACACATGTATCAGAAAAAGTAAAAGTAAACTTCAAAAAGTCTGTAGTACTATGCAGGTAATCAATGAAATTACTGATATTTTCACCATGCCCTTTTCACAAGACAAAAACATCATCCACGAAACGGACGTACCAGAGAATGTAGCCAAAAAATGGGTTAACATCTGACAAAACATATTGTTCTTCCCATTGTATTAGTGATAGATTGGTGTAGCTATTTGCACACGAAGTGCCCATAGCCACGCCAATCTTCTGTAGAAAAAATTGATCCTAAAAAGCTACAATATTATTTTCAAGTATAATCTCCAATAGTGCACATACTAGCATAATCTTAGAGGAACTAGTAGGACACTAAATACTGAGACACAGGCTTCCACTTCCTGGTCTCGTGCTATTGAGATGCTACTGAGATGAGGGAAAGCATGGCAATACAACAAACTGACCAAGAACATGTAAATTCTAGTGTTCCTACTCTCCAAGTTGCATCCTTTGCTTCTATAATGAATGGGAATACATCTACATCGAATATGGATAAAAATTCAAAGTCAGAAGAACAAAGGAATGCAAACAATATAGGTAAGACTCCAATAGACACTTCACAAGCAAATGCTACAGATACTAGTGTTTATTTAGAGAATTTGAAAGTGGGAGAATTCACTTTGAAAGCAGCTCTTCCATTCAGAGCTTGAGCCAAAAGCAATCCCAATATGGAAAAGACAGCAAGGGAAAATCAAATGGACAGAACTGCACACTTTTCAAAGAAAAGGAGGATGTAAAAACTGATCTTATTGTTAACATTTCTTCCTTTACTCTAACTAATGAACAAAACAGTTTGCTTAATAAGGGTTTGTCTTTTATACCTGCCAAGAAGGCAGATTTAACTGAAATGCTAACAGACTTGAAATTGCTTGGTAGGAATTTATCACTAAAATGCATGTTTCGTAATAATGAAAATGTCAATGTAAATATATACAAGAAACCTAGCACTTTTGTACCCCCCACCCCTCCAGGCATACAAAGATTTTTAGATATCTGTGAAAATGCTTTTAATGAAGCTTATACTCCTGGTACGCAAGGCTGCACCTTTCATAATTTAAATACAGAAGAATATAGGGCTCTACATGAATTGCAGGATTTACATTTTCTTATTATTAAACAAGCAGATAAAGGTGGTAAAATTGTATTAATGGACAAAGATTTATATGTTAACCAGATGAAGGTTTTGCTATTAGATACTTGTACCTATCAAATGCTTGACAAAAACAGCTGTAATTGCTATCACTGATAAAGTGTCTTTTTTAGTGTTTGATTTACTGATTACAGGATTAATTGATGAATCCTTATTTAATTATTTTTCAGTACAAAAACCTCTAGTTCCTAGGATCTATGGACTCCCTAAAATCCATAAACATCCCACGGTTCCTCCTTTACGCCCCATCGTATCAGGAGCAGGATGGTGCACTGAGCCTCTATCTATTTATGTAGAAGACATTTTACATGAGTCCTTGGATAGTTGTCATACAGTTCTTAGAGACACAAAAATGTTTTTACAGTGGTTGCAAAATAGAATGGAAACTATTGATAATGATGAAGAATTTGTATTCCTTCCCATGGACATTGAATCTCTTTTTACTAGTATTCCAAATGTTTGGGGTATTGATAGAATAAGAGAATTCCTCGATATGAATAAGAAGCTGACTACTAATAAGATTATGCTAGTCTGTGCACTATTGGAGATTATACTTGAAAATAATTTTGTAGCTTTTCAGGATCAATTTTTTCTACAGAAGATTGGCATGGCTATGGGCACTTCGTGTGCAAATAGCTATGCCAATCTATCACTAGTACGATGGGAAGAACAATATGTTTTGTCAGATGTTAACCCATTTTTTGGCTACATTCTCTGGTACGTCCGTTTCGTGGATGATGTTTTTGTCTTGTGGAAAGGGCATGGTGAAAATATCAGTAATTTCATTGATTACCTGCATAGTACTACAGACTTTTGAAGTTTACTTTTACTTTTCTGATACATGTGTTGATTTCTTGGATGTGAGTGTCACCCTTACTGATTTAAAGCAGATAAGAACCAGTATTTATCACAAACCTACAAGAACCAATGCCTGTCTGCACAGGTCAAGCATGCACCCGAGACACATACCTAGAAATGTCCTCAAAGGACAAGTCTATAGAACCCTATGCCTACATAATAATGATGAAGAGGCAGTAGTTGCTTTAAATAAGTTACAAGACGAATTTCAAACAAGAGGCTATTCTAGCTCAGAAATCACTAGAGTGATAGCAGATGCATGGAAATTGAGATATACAAGATGTAAACCATACATGAGCTCTTATAGTGCTGATACAAGTATACCTTATGATACAAGTATTGATAGAAATAAGTTTAGAATAAGTTTTAGATTTGCAAGTGACATCAATAAGTATACGGAAATTATTAAAAAGAATTGGCACTTATTACATGAAATACCAGGTCTGGTTTCCACAGTTGGTGACACCCCAAACTTCAGTTTTAGAAATAATGTGTCTTTAAAGCAGCAGCTCTGTAATAGAGAACATCAGTCTTTTAGAAAAAATCTTTCAAACAGACAGGGCACCTTCCCGTGCAGGAATTGTGCTGCTTGTCAGCATGTCTACACTAAAAATGAGTACATTCGTCCTGTGAAATGTTTTAAACTTTATACGAAGAATTATTATGATTGTAAAAGTGTTGATGTTTATTTTTGTTTTTGCCAAGCATGCCATGCCTATTATGTAGGCAAAACGAATAGGAGCTTTAAAGAAAGAATGTTAGAACATATAAGGGACATACGGAACCAGAAGCATTCAAATGCTCTAGCTAATCATGTCCTGA
Organism: Protopterus annectens; assembly: GCF_019279795.1. NCBI lineage: Eukaryota > Metazoa > Chordata > Ceratodontiformes > Protopteridae > Protopterus > Protopterus annectens. The sequence continues at coordinate 895,776,411 of NC_056728.1, read as the reverse complement.
ATACAGACAGTAGCCATTGTTTTAAATTTTTAATCTTACAACAAATAGTAAGGACAAACAGAGGTGGTGACGTAGAAAACCACACTGAAGAATTAGAACAACAATGGATCACTAAATTGCAAGCAGATAGATATCCTGGTTTGAATGGCTGCACCTCATTAGTTCCTTACCTTAAGGCCAGTCGCCTTAAACACTAAAACATGAGTTTTTATATATATATATATATATATATATATATATATATATATATATATTTATATATATATATATTTCATTGTACTATTATGGTTATATGTGTATGTATATGTACACACACACATATATATATATATATATATATATATATATATATATATATATATATATATATATATATATATATATATATATATATATATATATATTTTAATAGCCATCAGAGATGACACCCCCCCTTTTTTTTAAATATTTATATTTTTTAAATATTATTGTTTTTAAATATTATTGTTTTTAAATATTATTGTATGTAAATACACACCTTTCTATATATTTTATGCATTTTTCTACACACCTTTCTATATATTTTATGCATTTTTCTTATGGATATTGATATATGTTCTTATGTTAGTGGAGTAATATCTCTTTAAATTGTGATGTCATACTAATTGTCCTAGTATTTAACCAAGCATCAGTTGTAGTGATGTGGTCTGATGAAGCAACATTAAGTTGTGAAAGCGCTTACCGTTTGTCTTCTGCAATAAAGTACAGTGACTGATTTCCAGTGTGTAACTTTGGTGCCTTAATTTACTTTTGCTGTTGTTGAGTAAAATAACGCTCTCTACTCCTCCCACTCCAGAAACAGCATATATGGGTGAGGTAGCCCACATTATGGGCAGATATGTGTGTAATTCACAGATTCTAAGGAACAATAACAATAAAATGTAAAGCATGATAAGTAATGTGTTCAAATAACTGCAGTAGGGCTGTATTCACTGCATGTGTATTTTAATCTGGCTGCAGTCAGTTGTTACCTTAAGTGCACATGTCCCCTGGAGTCACAGTTTTTGGGTTCTACTCCCATACCAGCCAACTAAGACATGAGCAGATGTATAGTCTACATAATGTACACAAACATACCTCTCAACTGTCACAATTTTTCATAATGTAATGACAACTGCCCAATCTGTCTGGTCCTTGATTAGCAGATAAATGATTACCTGGAATGCAATGTATTTGCAAATCTGTTTACAGAGCCCCTTGGCAGTAATGTATGAGCACAGTATGTGAAACAGTTTTGTGTAGTTGTGTATCTGCATCTGTTAGTGCTTGACCCATACTGTCCCATACTAACAACTTGAGAGGTATGCACATGCAACATCATCTGTAGAATAACTGGAGTCACTGTACTCACAATTGACACTGCACACCTGTAGAAGTATGTATTACTAGTGTGTGTAGTAATATCATCTGAAAATTCACTAATGTTATGTTTTGCTCTCTCTACCCGCCCCTTATCTTCTTTAATTTATTAATGCTATTTATTATTATGATTTAATACTAATATATTCTGTTAAACTAACTGTTATGTTGGCCTTATGGGTTATTTCATACTGGTTTGATGTAAACATACTTACGGTTATGTTATTTATTGTTGTGTTCCTCATAATATATTTTAATATGTATTTGGATTAATACATATTATGTTCCATTATGTTAATACTAACATTGGTTTGGTTATTATTAATCTTAACTTATGTTTGTATCTAATTTACTACAGCGTGACAATGTAGGCCAGTTCTAGGTGGTTCACCTACCTTGGCTCCTCTCTCCATGGCACTGGGGTCCAGCACATCTGGGACACAGCCTGGTGGTACCCCATCTGCTGCCCCTGCACTACCTGTGACATTGGGCAGTTCTGCCCCTTGGGCTGGGGTCCTCTCTGGGAGTGGTAGTGGAGGGGTTGATTTTGTCACCTGTTATGAAATACCAGGTATGGCGTGCATGTGGTTCTTTCAAACTTTTGGACATCACCTGCTCCAGATGGAGGGCATGCTTGCCACCCTGGTGAGGCAGCCTCACCCTGAATGCCAGCCTCCACCACTGCCACCACAGAGGCAGTAAAGGAGTAGTGTCGACAGTCCCATGGGTGGGGACTTGAGTCACACTGCTACCGTGTGGATGCACCTGAGACTGGTATTCCACAGCACCCTCCGCATCCAAGGTGTTAACCCCCCTGTTGTGTCACACACCAACCATGTATGCTGTCTTTTCTGTCTTATTTGTCTGCAGAAGCTTCCTCACCTTCCCAACATACCTCCCTCATACATACCTATGTCCCTTCCCCAACCTTCCACTCTCACCAAAAGACAAAAATGTGCACCTGTCCCACAAAAAAATATCGTCCCATACATAGCTCTCCATTTTGGACATGTGTCTACTGGACGCACATAATTTGGTCCAATTGGCTTGACAATGCAGTTATGTTGTCTTCACCCCTCTCTTTGGGGTGACAGTCCAAATTCATCATCAAATTCTGTCAAAGTGCACAGTTATTGCTGTACAAGAAATGGGTAGCTATGTTTTTTTCCTACACCCTTCCTGCACATACCTACCTGTCTTTCACTATGCACTACTTGCACCCCATTTCACCACTGTCCTACCTCACCATTTTTCTTTTCTTTAAAGTCGCTGAGCTCAGTTACATGGAGCTATAGTGATATATGTGTTTGAAACGATAATAAACACGTACAAAATGTACACCTGTGCCCTATATCGAGCCTGAGACCATTACAGCTGCAGACCAGTACATTAACCTTCCACTCCACATAGCTGTTAATTAAAACAGGTGGTTTAAGCAAAAAGCAGTAATTAGAAGTTACACAGAGCTGCGCATCGTGCAGTGTCATGCAAACTTGCTGAAAGAGTAATGGAAAAATTGTGAGTGTAACTTGGAGTCTGGTATAGGACTACACCACTAGAAAGCCAGACACAGAGTAATGGATGCAAGTGAGGTCTCTAATAGCAGGTAAATGTGCACTTATATCAACAACATTTAGAAATACACCTGCTAAAACATTAATAACAAAATACATGTTCATCTGGGACTCTGGTGGATAAATACATCCCTCTGAAGCCATGCACATAGTAATGGATGTACCTGAGGTATATCACAGCCTGTTTGTGTGAACCTGTATCTTAACAAATACACCTGCTGTAACAGAGACTCAGTAGCGCTTTGCAAACAGATAGTATTACCAAACATGGTCCTGGGTTCAAATCCAGTGATGTGTAGCATTTATCAATGATAAATGATTAAATAATACATAACTGTAATAAAAATAATATATAAAGAATAGATAATAAATGCTTCATTTATTAACGAATGATTGAGTCAAACACTATTTATCCATCCAATGCATTTCAAATGCAATGACTGCTGTTCAGTCATCTCAGTCAAAGGCCTGCAGATAGGAACACAGTTGGCATATTCCTATTGCAACATTAGAAAGTGCATAGAGTTAGTATTACCAAACATGGTCCTGGGTTCAAATCCAGTGATGTGTAGCATTTATCAATGATAAATGATTAAATAATACATAACTGTAATAAAAATAATATATAAAGAATAGATAATAAATGCTTCATTTATTAACGAATGATTGAGTCAAACACTATTTATCCATCCAATGCATTTCAAATGCAATGACTGCTGTTCAGTCATTTCAGTCAAAGGCCTGCAGATAGGAACACAGTTGGCATATTCCTATTGCAACATTAGAAAGTGCATAGAGTGGCAGGTCATGCATTAATATGCATTCTTAGAGGATTTTAACTTGGTTAATGCAGAGGAGGCACACTAATATCACAGTGCAGTACACAATCATTTCATAATGATATTACAGATTAGCACAGCTGCACAATTAACATACACATATGGAGGTTCTGCTAATAGCAAGGCACATACATTCCAAATGACTACCATGATGTAACACATGGCCTAGCAGTTGCCCAAATGGTTCACATAATGGTATCTTTACCCCCTATGTTCTTCAAGGACACAACAAACATGTTGCTTATTACTCTGTTAATGATACATTTGGCTAACATACATACCTCAATATCCTGTGGGATGGGTTCCCCCATTTAGGCTCTGACTCTACACCAGATCTGTCAGTGGTCACACCTTTACTCATAACAGCTGTTGTCCTCCACATTCTGCAGCCTCTCTCACTATGCTTATTGCCTGCAGCAGTAGCATCAGCAGGAGCATGTAACCCACATATAAATGTACATTCTCACAGTGCTGCCATAGTATTTCTACCCAGGATTTCCACCCCATCTTATGAGAAAGAGGTTGGATTCTACATTGAGGCCTTACATCCCCTTCAGTATTTGCAGGGGGTGCCTGATTACACTGCAAATCAGCTGTGCATGCTTCGATTAGCATTTCTCAACCACAGATTGGTTCAGAGGCAATCTCCTGCTAATGAGGTACACCTTAAAAAGGAAAACCCTTAGCTAGGGGAACCATTGTGTATGAGAGTTACTTTGTATGAACTTGTTGGCACAAGACACACACACACACACACACACACACACATATATATATATATATATATATATATATATATATATATATATATATATATATATATATATATATATATATATATATATATATATATATATATATATATAGGCATCTTTCCAAAGAGGTGTTTTGTACTCCAGCAAGTATGTAATCATTTTATCACAACATTTGTGTGATCCCATTCCCCATTGTTATGGTAAATAGGATCACACCAGTATGGCTGTTGTAGTACTTTACTGGTAACATGTCATTGTTCTCCCCCATCTGCTACACCTACAGAGGAACGACAGTACAACAAGCATAGAATGCTATCTGTTAGTGTTAAATAGGGACATAGATCCCCTGTATAACACTGCTATTTGTTTGGTATTGTTGGTTGTATAAAATTTAGGGCAGGGGTTTACTGGTATGGAGCACTCTACAATGGATTCCTGCCTTGGCTGTCTTATCATACATCTGTATCTGTCATGCTACAAACAAGAATATTTGACTATTGCTACCCCATCACTTGCACCCACAACCTTTGTATGTTGTAGACATATCTCTCAACTGTACATATGTTAGCAGATTGTCTGGACTTTTGCTTCACATATTTGGTCCATGTTTCATAAAATTCTGTTTTTCTGGCAAAGTAGTTGCAAATCATTAAGGATTGCAGTTAGACAATAATTAAGGATATCTGATTTGCAAACTTCATACCATGCAGATGTTTCATGGTCATGCACAACCTGCTATTTCATCAACTGTGTAAGTTTGTAACACCAATACGTAGAAATTGTCCCTGTTTTCTGGCCTTTGCCCCACTTTTATTTATGTATTTGTTCAGATTTCCTGCTCTAACAGGTTGAGACATATGGTGAGGCACACATTTGAATTTTAAATGTGTAATCAAACAGTGAATACTGATACGCTGTCCTATGTGGCTGTATCTCTGTCTTTTGCACCCCCATGTATCTGATCCTAACATGCTCTTTTTTGTTGTAGATCATCAATAATATATAGGCATCAAAGAGCCCCTTTCACTGAGCCTGAGAATTACATTATTGTGAATGCCTTGCGGCAGCATTACGAGAGCCTACATTCCAGGGGGAGACCCAGCAGACAGGAGCGGACTGCATTGTGGGCTAATCTGTTCTGGAATGTGAATGCAGTTGGTCAGTAGAGTAGGACATATGAGCAGGTGCAGCACCGTGCCACTGATATGATCCATGCCGCACGCAGAAGAGCAGTGGACATGGCCAGGGATTGTGGTGTCACTTGTGGAGAGCCTGCTGTAGAACAACCAATGTTGGCCACTGAAGAATTCCTGGCAAACCTAGGTACACACGACAGCTCCCAGGCATCCATCACACAGTATGTTGTGGATGTAGGTGCCACCATTTCAACACCGGAGGAGAGTGCAAGTATGCTTAGTAGGATCATCATCAGAATACTGTAGCATTCAGTGTGTCAATGTGCACATAGTTTTACATGGGTGTCAGGTTTTATTTTGGGAGGAAAACAGGTTAGCTGCAGTTTGATTCTCAGACCAGATTGTGACCAACATAGCAGTTTACATAGTAGCTACTGTAAATGTCAGATATTTTGACATATACCTGTTATAATGTAACACAGAGCTGTTTACATTACTTCTCCCTCATATCTTTTCAGGAACATCAGGAATTGAACAAGGCCATAGTCCTGCTCCTGGTAAACACAACACTGTTTTGTTACACATGTAAATTTAATGAAATGTATATGCTAAAGTGTTTTTCCAGGCATGATGGATGGATTGATGTACTGTCTGCCTGACTGCCAACTGTAGAGATAGATTCTGACTGTACACAGTTTACATTCATACCTATGCCCTGTAGGTGTGGCCACAGTGATTGATTTGTAAGTATTGTCAGGACAGTACAGATTGCCTGATGCGTCAGCTGTGCAAGGGTTTTTCAAAATGTTCATGTTGGACATCATTTAGGTATTGATCATGAGATTCTTCTTTAAAGAGCTTTTATTTGCTGGTAAAAATGGATTTGGGTTAGACTATAATGTCCTTATGTCCTACTATTAGAGCTTGGAGGTTAGACAAGTTTGTGATACTTGACAGCAGTGTACACAGCATAACATATATTGCAACATAGTAATGCTAGCATAGTAGTTAGAGTATTAATGTAATGCTGTTCCCTTTTTTTCACAGGTGACCATGGGGGCTGGTCTCTGCCCCCTTCACAACCTGATGTTGGAGTATCTTCAGACACTGATGATGATGGTGGCCAAAGTGAGGCACAGCTGGGGGTTGCAGGGGCTGAATCTGACATAAAGGTTGACATCATTCATCCGTCCTTATTGTCACCATACACAGCCAGTATGCCTACATATACCCAGTCCCCTGTAGCTACAGATATTGGACAGTCAGAAGGTGGGGACATTGAACAGGAAAGTGCAGCTACTGAGGCTGCAGGGAGTATTGACACTGACTATAGCCAGTTGGTGAGGTTACACCAAGGCAGATTGATAGGGGTGCTCATAGAAGGCCTGCTGTTCCTCCACTACGGTTGCAGGTGTCTCATCACGTGTCACTGGGTGAATGTTTAGGGCTGTCATGGAGGCACAGGCATGTTTGGAAAGGTACTCTTGCAGAATGCTATGGATGTGGCACAGTCTGACATCTGTGACTGCCTCCACCATGTTGCTGATACCCTGGAATGGTTGACTGATGCAGTGGAAAGATGTTGGTCCCAGACAGATTATACAGTATCAGTGTTGGAATGCATGGTGTCTGTGATGGAATGTCTGGTTGGAGTTTAACATTGGCCTAGTGGACGTAGGTCAGCAACTACATCTACTGAGAGTCAATGTGGCCATGCACAATCACACTCCCATTGTGGCATTACATCCAGTGCTCTGGAGGGGAGTGTGCTGTTCACACTAAGATGTGGCAGACCATGGACTCATTGTACTGTGCATTCCCATGGAAGACATGTTCCCAGCAGACAGCAGTCATCCACAAGTAGTAGCACAGCATCTGACCTTGGGCATGGAGGTGCCAGTGCAACTCCTCACTGAGCCATTTCACATGTTTGGGGGCAGAGACAAAAAACTGTCAGCTCTACCATGCACTGCTCACAGCTGTCCACCATACAGACATGTAGGGCTAGCACTGAGCTTGGCTGTGTTCATGCACTCATTCACACACCACAAGAAAAAACAAAATCCTGTAGACATCACCACAGCAGAGAATGAGCAAGTTCCACTTGATTAAGAAGAAAATTCGCTTTTATTGATAAAACAAATAAAATACAATGAGCGCTTTTGGCATAAACTGCCTTCTTCAGATCGTGTAATGTAAAGACCAGCAATTGTTTAAATAACATTTAAAAAACAATCATAATGAGGCTTTAGTTACTTCCTTTTTCCTTTGGTTTTTACTTCCATTCACAATGTAGCATCAGTGAATTTATTTGCATGAGCTAAGGAGAACAAGATCTTGTAATTGGTGCTTTGATGTTAGCCAATTGTTTGTCTAACTAATAGTATTATATCCAGTTAAGATGCTTCTATGTTCTACTAAGGGTTCAGAATTATTGTTCTGTTGACGAACAATCATATACTTCACAGTGGTTGTTATTTCCAATCGCAATACAGCCTTAATAAGCTTATTTGCATAGATTGAAACTGCTGTTTGGCACTATAGCCAAGACCAACCAATCATATGTCCCACTCTGGTTCTAACATAGCATCTCTAAACTTATTTGCATAAACTAGAACTGCTTTTTGATACTATAGTCAGAATCACTAAGAATCCTTGTATGTCAGTAAAGTTAATACCCATGTCAAGACTTAATAAGTACTTGATAAATATAGTTTCATCCTGTTCTCCTTAGTTTCTACTGCAAATATCAATAGATCTGAAGCAGTAGTTTCATAAAAGCAAGCTTTACATCTTAAAATATTAAGTTACATTCTTACCTTGCATAACTAAACACTTATAGTTAGTTAGTAAGTACTAGCACAGTGTTTTCTAAACTGCATAGAAACTTGGTATCCAATGGATATAAAACTAAATATATAAAGTTAAGCTGCCCAAAGACGTAAAAAAAAAAATGCTTCAGTTGCAAAGTATGTTAACTAAACATATATTCAGCTCAGAGAGTTGCTTGTTACAAGACTATATAGACTTTTAAACCTGACAATTAAAATTATTATTATTAAGTTTATTTTGTTATGTTTATTTTATTATTAAATTTGTATTACAACATGAAAGTCCGAGTGTTCTTTCATGTCAGGTCACCTACAGACACACACAGTGCATGTCCATGCTCCATCTTTCCTGCTTCCCTTCCTGACTCATGCACATGCATATCAACTTAGGGTCTATATTATAACATACAAGTCTAAAAACATCGAATGTTATAATATCGACCCCATTCAGTCGAAACGCCAGAAAACCGAACAGTCAGAATAGCGAATTTTTTCTCAGGGAAAAAAATACGCTGTTCCGACAAACATACACACAACTCAAACACACCAAAATAAATAATCCACACACATACACTTCATGAAACCATACACTAAACCAGACATACACCACTAGCTACCCACTTACCTTAACCCAACCCTAACCCTAAGGTCCCTAACTATCGCACACTCACCTTAAACGCTCCCTAACCCTAACTCACCTACCCCACCCTAACCCTCACGTCCATACAATCGCACATTTACCTAACCCGCGCCCTAACCCTAACTCACTTAACCCGCCCCTAACCCTAAAGTCTGTCACTACCGCGCACTCACCTCACCCGTGCCCTAATCCTAAAGTCCCTAACTACTGCACACTCACCTTAACCAAGTCCGTTCGCTCACTTACTTTAACCCGGTCCGTAACCATCGCACCACACTTACCTGAACCCAGTCCGTAACCTCCGTTTGCTCATTTCCCTAAACCCGGTCTGTAACCATCGCACCACACTGCTGTAAATAGCGAAGCCACAGACCACCAAAATCTTAACCTAGGTAAAATTTCGATGTTTCGAGGCTTCGCTATTCTCAGCTTTCGCACTAAAGGGTTCGATATTATAACATTCGTAGTTTTTGAACTTTGATGTTATAATATAGACCTATCAACCTATTGGGTTAGCATTTACTGCTGGTCCATGGTTCTGACAGCAACTGTATGTGTCAACCCCTCTGGGATAACATTTGTGTCAGTGTGGGATGCAATGACAGCTCCTCATTTGCAATCATCAGCAAATTTAGTCAGCCACAGACCACTGACTGTGGCCGTGCCTGCACAGAAGTTATTGCCTAAAAGAAGCAGTGCAAGAAATAGTTTGTGAGGGAGTCCACTGGTGACTGGCCTCATTGTAGAGTGGGACTCCTCATTGCTAATGTCATGGATCCTGTCATTCAGCCACTTGGCTATCCACCAACTGACATACTGGTTTGTACCTAACCACTTGGGTTTGTCAACCATGAAATGCCTTGTCAGGCCATCGTGGTAGGTGGAGTGACTCATGTTTCCCTCATCCATTGATTTGATAACCTTATCAAATAGGTCCACCAAGTAGGGTAGCCATGATCTGCCCATGACTAAATCAAACTGTGTCTGGTCCCGTGTTTGTGGGTGTACTACACCTCTGTTGAACATCTATCAGTGTCTGTAGATCAACCCCCTTTGTGCAGAGAGATGACTGTTGCTGTTTTCCATTCCTGAAGTGCAATGCCTGTTTGGTGGCTACAGTGAAACACTAAATCCAGAGGTCTTGAAAGGTCATGTATGAAACTCCTTAATGGAGTTATTTTCATCATGGTTTCCAAGATAAATGGAACCCAAAGTGTCTGAGTTTGTAGAGGGCACTGCCAAACACTATATGAGAAACTAATATGTAAACCCTGTAAAAATAAGGATGGAGTATTTAGGCAGGTATTATGAAGTTAGACACTAATCAAGCATTGCCTATTGAAAACAAAGAATGACCTTGTGATGACTGCTAAAAAGAGGGGAGTAGCCTTAATTACTTTTGCCTGGCTACTACTACTGCTGGTCTCATCATGGCATAACTCTGTTGGGATACAAATTTCCTATTCTCTGTCACTCACCAGAAGCAAAACACATCAAGCTCAAGATATGAAGCAGGCTACAGCCTGTTTGCTGATCCACACACTTGGCCCAGATGATGCAAGCATCTGTAGGCTTGTTGTAATCTTTTCTGGGTAGATGTCTTGACTAATAACCAGGCCATTCATTTGAGTTTTGCATGTATTATGACTTGCGTTCTGAGCCTCGTAGGATTTGACTGGGTACTAATCTTATGTTGATTAGGAGCATAGCTGTACCATAACAATATAATGTTGTATTTCAGGTGACATAGATGTCCAAGGTTGATGTGGCAAACTCCACAGCAGCAGTTGTCCATGTTAGGTGGCAGTATCACAGAAAGTCATGCAGCCTGCCCTTCAACAGCATCATGGTGGTGGTGTGCATAATGTGGCTGTGAGGCCTACTGCAGAGGAGTGGCCACCTTTGGGCAATGTAGCTGTTCCTACTACATGTCCTATGTATGTGATAATGTACATTTATGTTCCTAGAACACAACACTGTGTACACATAATTGGACAACTTATCTATTTGCTGTATGGTTGTTTGACAGGCACTCTAGATGTTCAAGGCCAGAGTAATGACTGAAATGTTGAACACGTATCCTGTGCATGCAAGAACATCCAGATCTTCACTGCAAACATATGATAAATATGACAATGAGTAGGTTGCCAACATGCACATCTCACCTCCAACTCCACCCAAGCCCACATCACACATACCTACATATGCAAAGCTCCTTAACAAAAACAGACGTGCACACCAGACACCTCACAAACACAGACATAAGCATGCTACATATAATACTACCACTGCAGAACAGTACACATAATAGCTCACTCCCCACTGTATCACAGTACAAACCCTTAAGGCAAGACAGTAGAGTACACATATTACTCATATGTGATTACATCATGAGACACTTTGATGTGCCACTCACCAGACTACATAAGGGGAAGGTCATGGCCATTTGTATGTGAGGTGCCCTGTTATTCCATATCACACATGCACTCCAGTCTGTCAACAGCAGGTACTGTTATGACTATGTCATAGCTCCTGTTTATGTATGCGACTTGAGATGTACTTCTCAGGAGAGTATGAAGAGAAAAATTACTGAGCTGTCAGACTATGTCTCAGGCAGGTATGCCCTTGGTCTTCAGCTTCATTTTAACCTTACCTGGGATGAAGCCTACATACAAAAAGAACATGATTGACATCAATAATTGGCTTAGTGTCTTGTCAGTTAAAAGGGAATCCACTATCTGTCACTCTGGTATGACATAGTTTCACAACCAAATAGCAAGCCCATCAGCAAACTAATGCCCATGCTGGAAAATTAGCAAAAGAGCAAACAGAAGGAAAAAAAAAACAGCAAGGTTACCACAGCTATAGACATAACTTAAGTACTTTAATAAAACAAGGATAAGGACTTTCGCATATACTGCCTCCTCAGATCCATACATAAAAAAACAAACATCAATTTTATAAAACACATCTTTAGTCACATTTCAACCAATAACCAATGGAATCAGTGTTTCAATTTACGCTCCTTAAGGGCGGGTTTCAAACAAACACTGCTGTTAATGTCTGGATATCTGTCTGCTTGTAGCCTTAGTATCCAATTTAACTCAGCTTGTTCAACTTTGTTATTCACATCCACACCCCTAAAATTCTCACTCAAATGTTGTAAAACTCAGAATGAAAATTCATATTCTGAATTTTCACTCATGTGTTTTGCCAAGGCATTGTTCATTTTCATATTCCTAATCTCATACATGTGATGCAAAATTCTCTCCTTTAATGTCTGTGTAGTTTCATAGGTTCATAGGTTCATAGGTTAGTACTAGGCTAACTGCCCTTGCGAGCCATTTTAAGCCTAGCCAGTTATCCCCTGTGAGATTCAAACCCTGTACCTTGTGCTTGTAAGGCAAACACCTTAACCATTAGGCCACCCTCCCTACATAAAAAACAAGTACAGGCATCACAAGTAGCCAAATAAACCACATTTGATGTATAACAATCTGCATAAATTCTGTGTTTAAAAACAAAGTTAAAACTTGGATGTTTAAAAGTATGTTACTTGGAAATCATGACGTAGGCTTTATACCTGTGACGTGGATATGTACCTACGCTTACACCTGCACTAGCTTGTGTGCCATGCCCCTTACAAAGTAAATCCTTCAAATTATGACATCTCTTATAACTAAATCTAGACACATCATCTATAATAGCAGCAGTTTTAAGGTCAGTTGTTAAAATTGACCAGTTCTTACATACAATGTTATTTATATGTGTCACATTATTGGTATATTTGGTAACAAATCTCAGGCTGGGTTGGGCCCTATTTCCACCAGTCTGCTTCAGAATAGCAGCATCCCTTTTTCTACCTGAGTAGTATGGTTCTGCTATATTCACCCTATTACGTTCCACCTCACCTCTAATATTGTATACTAGTCTCTTACTATAACCTCTATCTAAAATTGAGTAGTTAATAACTTCATCTGCTCCACATAATCATCCTCCCTCATGCATAGTCTGGTATGACATGATCAATAGACCTTGATGCTTTGTCAGAGATGGCCTTCATCTGTCACCCCTGCAATTTTGGCTACTGACCAAGGCTCTTACCACCCCCATAGTGTCCTTTTTAGGTGGTGTCCCAGGGACAAAATTCTAATGTAAAAAGCCCATCTACAAACAACCTCAAGGTTATGCTGCTATATGCTAGGAGTGTCAAATGAGACTCCACTCACTGGAAGCAGACCTCACCTTGGTAGACGCACACATTTGTGCAGTCTCAGACACCTGGGTCAGGGTTGTGGACAGCAGCACAACCATAGTAGTCTACAACTAACTCCTTCCACACATGCAGACCTCAAACTCATAGAATGCAAAGTAATGGGGTTGGTGTATCAGTATTCATTATGGATACATGCACATCCAGATTGGTAACACAATATGATTCCCTGGAGACAACTCAGGTGGTATGGCCTTTTTGTAGGCACCTATTCAAGTAATTGCCAGCTGCAGGAGCCCATCCATGAATCAGGACCCCCACTCTGCTTATTTGCACTTACTTGAGTCTATCAAGATACATCTGGACATCTGGACACCATTATTTAAGTGATGTCAAGTACCCACCGACTGGGTATATTAGTCATGCGCAAACTCACTTGGACAAATATTCCCAATGTCATTAACCACAATGCCCTGGACCAGCTGGTTGACACCCCCACATGGGTAGCCTACATACTGGATGGGGTGCTTACCGATAAGGAGGACCACTGTAGCACCCCCACTGTACCCCTCCCTGGTGAGATATGACAACCAATCGGTCTCATTCAAAGTACATATCACACCTGACACCCCCTCTTGCAAAAGATAGAGTAATAAACTTCAGCAAAGCACATTATAACCCCTTATGGGATGGTATCAATAATGTCACTGCACCTCCCCCCTCAGAAGGAACTAGCAACTATGCTGAGCTGTACACCAGTGCTTTGTACAAACACCTGCACAACTGCATTGAATTGGCTGTACCTGATAGGTGCAACACAAGCTAATTATGGAAAAGCAAACCTGCCTGGTGGATGACTGCCATTAACAGGCTTTACAATAAGAGGGAGACATTGCTCTTTAAGAGTAGGAGGGAGGGAGCCCCGTGAAATGGAAACACTACCTCATCTGCAAGAACAAGCAAATAAGAGTTGTTGTGAATTCCTCCAAAACAAAGTATTGCTCCAAATTAGCCTCCCCCACAAAGTACAACCACAAAGCATTCTATACTTACATATGTAACCTAAAAGAAAAGGCCCAGTTTAATGCCAAACTTGTACTTCCTGATACCACATATACTGGTGTTGTAGACATATCTCATCTTTTGGCTGATTGAGTCTGCAAAAACCTCTCATAACTAACCCCTCTAAGGACAGAAACACAGCATATATAGGAAGTGATAACATCTAAGGATGTGCTTTACATGGGCTCCAACATAAACTTGTAACACCTTTGGACACTTTTCCCAATCATAGTGCAACCAATGGCTTCATCACAACTGACTGGAAAGAAGGCATGGTTATTACACTGTACAGATGTGGTGGGTCCACTGACCCCTCAAACTATATGCATATCAGCCTCATTATCCATATCTGCAAGTCTATTAGGCAGATCATCATGGACATCATCATCTAAAATGTAGGTAATGTTTAATTACTTGCCCCTACTCAGTTTGGATTTGTGAATGTGACATCATACCTGTTATCCTGGTGGACTTCTTTGAGACAGTCAACAAGGACCAGGCTGATGGGAAATCTGTGCACACAGCCTATCTGTACTAAGAGAAGGCATTTGACACTATCCCCCATGCAGGCTTCATCAAAAAACACACCCAACTAGGCTTAAACCTTTATATCATTATAGGGGTTGTTAACTGCCTTACTGATACAAGTCATATAGTCCAATATGGGAGGACACCTCCAATAACTGAGCTGTATCCAGTGGTGTTCCAGAGACTTCTGTCCTAGGTCACCTATTGTTCAGAATCCATTTCACCGAAGTACAAGCACAATGTTAATGACTATGGCTGACAATGTTTGATGATGCCTGCTAACTGTGAGTGGTCATACAATATACATAGTATGGCAACATCCTACATTATGGTGTTACATGGACAGATCATTGTTACCAAACACATGGCCTTAATCTCAATGCAAATATATGTATTATTCATTTTGGTAGCAGCGATGTTCCTGCTAAGTACCAGATAAATAGTGACACCTTAAGTACATACACAGGGATGAGAGATCTGGTGAGACGTGCCAACAGCTACCATAACTTAGATCACCATGTCTACACAGTGGTGAGTAGGTCATTATATCTTGCTCATGTCATATATGAGGGCATAGTCTCCAGTTCAAGTAGTTAGTATCTCCATGTACTCTTCCCTCATTAGGACGATATTTGAGTGTAATGCCCCTTTTGGTATGTTACTCACCAAACAGCTGTGGTGATTGAGGAAACCACAAAGGTTCCTCACAAGGGGGATGCAAGTCTTCAGCATCTGTCCTATGGGGATTGTCTGAATTCACCATCACTTTAGTGTGTATCAAACAGAGTACTCAGAGGTGGTTTCTGCTTTACATATGAGTCAATCTGTGACCCTGCTTTATTGGACATGCCACACATACGTAAGTGACATGGATAAGCAGTTTACTCACATTTAAGATCTTAATCTGGTATGTAACTTTTATAAAACCTGCTGGAGAGTGAGAATTATCTACCAGAGGTTAACACACCTTTGGAACACACTTCTACTTCATGTAAAACTGAGCACTTCATTGGCTCTTTACAGATGCAATCTGTATGATTGGATGGATGACCATAATTACACCACATTAGTTCTACCTGTGTACAACCTGGACAGGGGCAGTAGGTGTTGAACATGTTACTAAGGGTAGAAGGTGGCTAGACATACAAGGGCACTAGGACCATTAGCCTACTACATTCCAATGATGCTATGATACCATAGGCTGATGTATAACACTGGCTAACATCCACACACACCAACATGGATGCAGCAAGAGCATTACCACTAACTATTTATGTATACAGAGTACTAGACAGCACACAGACAGCAAGTGGGCTGGAGTGAGTTTAGAACTCCTATCTATCTAATCTTACATATTACAGATCACAGTACTTACCACATGCACCACAGCTTAAGTCTGACAGTGATATGGCTTTATCTACTCTTATGGTAGTTGACATCAGCAGTCCTTGTGATGGAGAAGAGTTCAAAGGCCTGCACCACCTGCTAGGCCTAAAACAGTGCAAAATCCTACCTCAGTTTAAGGCATGGTGGAATACACACTTGTTTCATGTGGAGATGCACATACACACATACAAGTGGGCTTGAGTGAGATTAGAACCCCTACCTATCTAGTCTTATACACTACAGATCACAGTACTTCTCACACACACCACAGCTTAAATCTGACTTTAGGATGGCTTTAGGTACTCTTATAGTAGTTGACGTCAACAGGCCCTGTGATGGAGAAGAGTTCAAAGGCCTGCACCACCTGCTAGGCCTGAAGTAGTCCAAAATCCTGCCTCTGTTAAAGGTATTGTGGAATACACACTTGTTTTGTATGGAGATACACACACACAGCAAGTGGCCTTGAGTGAGTTTCAACCCCCTATCTATCAGGATTACGCACTACATAGTTTCATAGTTTCATAGTATAGTACTAGGCTATCTGCCCTAGGGCATTTGTAAGCCTAGCCATAGAGATGTGGCTTTTGCCACCCCATGAAGTGGTACAGAAATGTACAGAATAAAATTAGAATACTGTGCCTCTGTCTAGTAGTGACACAATGAAGGTCCCCTTATATAATAGAATTAGTTTACTGTGCCCCTGTCTAGCAGTGACACAGATGTGACCCCTGGGGTAAACTTACGATCTCCCATCCACTCATCAAGATTTCTCTTGAAGAGAGTCAGTGAGGGGCTCTGCCTAATACGAACTGGGATCCTGTTCCAAAGTATGGGAAGCCTCTGGGTTATGAATCTATCCCTCCAACATGTCCTATTCATACTTGTGCTGAGGTTTAAGTCTTTAGCTCTCGTGGTCCTGATGGATTTGGATATTTTGAGGTGGAGCATGTCCATCAGATCCTGATTGGACCTGGCCTTGAACATCAGGCAGAGATCACCTCTGAGCAGGCGGTATGCTACTGAATAGAGCTGAAGTTTCTTTAGTCTGGCAGAATAAGACATATGTTGGAGACCCTTGATCCTCTTGGTGAGGTACTTTTGTGGTCTCTCCAGCTGTTGCAAATGCCAGGTGAGGTACATACCAAATGGGGCATTGTACTCAATCATGGGTCTGATGAGGGAGAAGTATAGGGGTACAATGACATCCCTGGATCTGGATGTGAATCCCTTCATGATGAGGTGTGCAAGGTAGAATGTTTTTCTAACCACTTTGGCAACATGGGTGTCAAATGAGAGGTCGCTGTCGACTTGGGTCCCTCGGTCTCTGATTACTTTTTCCGTACTCAGTGGGTTGCTGTCTATGTGATAATTTGTGGGTACCTTGTTTTTCCCAAAGGGGATGACTATACATTTTTTGGCATTTAGTTTAAGGCCGTGACTCCGGCACCAGTTGTCCATTTCTGTGAGGCCTTTTTGTAGGATGTATGTGTCCACTGGTGTATCGACTATGGTGCCTAGTTTGCAGTCATCTGCGAACTTTGTCAGCCACAACCATCCCATGTTTGCTTTAAAATCTGAGAAATAAATGCCGAACAAGAGGGGTCCCAGGACAGATCCCTGTGGGACACCACTTGTGACTGGCTTTGAGTCTGACATTGCTCCAGTGATTTTAACTTTATGGGTTCTGTCCTTTAGCCAGTTTGCAACCCATCTAGTGACATAAGGGTTTACGTTTAAGCTGTTGAGCTTATCTATGATGACTGAGTGGGGTATTGTGTCGAAGGCCTTAGCCAAGTCCAGGTAGGCTGTATGGACTGCTTTGCCCTCATCAATGGCTCTAGTGACTGTTTCGAAAAAGTCAACCTGGTTCAAAAGGCAGGATCTGCCCTTTACAAAGCCGAACTAGGTGGGGTCAAGTGTCTGTACGTCCCCTATGTCTCTGTTTATGAGTTCCATAATGATTCTTTTCATAGCTTTGCAGACCAGGCTGGTTAAGCTTATGGGGCGGTAGATTCCAGGGTCTGTAGAGGTACCCCCTTTGTGGAGTGGGACCACTGTTGCTGTACGCCACTGTTCAGGTACATATCCTGAAGTAAGGCTAAGGTTAAATAGCATTTTTATGTGTGGGTTTAGCTCCTCATGGAGTTCACGTAACACGCAACCCGGGATACCATCAGGTCCCATTGATGCTGTGTTTTTAGCTTTGTTTAGGGCGGTTCTCACTTAGACATCTGAGATGACAGGGAGATTACATTCAGCTGGGATAGGTATTTCTTCTTTTGGGGGTGAGGGAGGGGAGAAATTTGCACTGAACCTGTCAGCCAGAATGTTGGCAATATCTGTGGGTTCAGTGTATTTTTTGTTGTTGTGAACTAACTCTGAGCATATCTGAGGGTTTCCGCCCAGGTTTCTAACATAGCTGAAGAAGGCTTTGTGGTTATCTTTAGTGTCCTTAGCGATTTTTCTCTCAAAGTTGGCCTTGGATGTTTTTATGAGAGAACGTAGTTTTCTGCTAATGTTGATCAAAGATGTCTTCCCTTCATGGGATTTTGTTCTGATGTGCAGTAGCTTCCTTCTTTTGTTATACAATTTGTTAATGGCTGAGGTCCACCAGACAGGACGCTTGCCTTTGGTGGAGAGTGACTTGGATTTATTTGGGATTGCATGACCCATGCATTCTTGGAGATGTCCATAGAAAGCATTTGTGAAGGATTAGGCATTGTGGGATGTGGTATCCACTGGCACAGTGGGCTTAAATGATACCATCTCTGTCTTAAGAAGAGTGAAGTCTGCTTTTGAGAAGTTTTTCACTGTGGTCTTTTGTGCTGGGGGTGGAGGTGGGATATGTATATCCAGGGTGATTAGTTTGTGGTCAGATCTCACTAGTGAGGGGTATACTTCCGGTGTGGAGCATAGTGTCCCCATGTTTGTGATGATCAGGTCTAGTATATTATCTCCCCTAGTGGGAGAGGAGACTAGTTGTTCCAGTGCATTTGAATTTATGAATTCCAGGAACCTTTGGGCTAGGGTATTAGGGCTAGAATAATGTACCCAATCTATGTTTGGGTAGTTGAAGTCTTCCAGTATGATGGTATTTTGTGATACTTTCATATCCTCCAATGTCTTCAGGAAGGCTGAGTGGGGTTCCTGAGATTGGGAGGGTGGTCTGTAACATGCTACCAGTTGTATAGCAGTTTTGCCTATGGTTAGTTGCACCTGTATGGTCTCTGATGCTTCATGTGTTGCTACTAACCTGGAGGTGTGGGTGTCCTTGATGAATATGGACACTCCCCCTCCCTTTGTAGTTCGGCCCGGGTTTGGGGGCTGAAAAGCATGATACAAGGTATAGCCTGGTAGTGCTGGGGTGCTCTCAGGAGCCTTGAACCAGGTTTCAATTACTGCACAGACGTCGATGTTCTCCATGCTGAGGAGTGCATCGAGTGCCTGCATCTTGAGATTTAGACTTCTGGCATTGAGCAGCATTACCCTTAGTTTTTTCCATTTTTGTTTTCTAAGGAGGTGGGTTTGTCTTTTGAGCCTTGCCTAAAAAAGGCACTATGGGGGTGGCAAGAGCCTTAGCCAATATCCGGAAGCCCAGTGGTGACAGGTGTAAGCCATCCCTTGCGAAGCAGCGTGGCTTGTCCAACATGTCATCCCAGGCAGACAGACATTGGATCCCCTTAGAATGACACCAGTACTTGAGCCAATTATTAACGATGACCATCTTGTCTTTGTACTGTGGTATCATTCTTGGTGAGGGCAAGATGCTGCTCAGGGTCAGGGTAATACCAGCCTGGGCTACATAATCAGAGAACTCCTCTATGTCTCTTTTCATGTAGTCCAGAGAGGTACGTCTCAGGTCATTCACGCCAGCATGGACAATGACGGAGTCATATTTGTACTTGCTTTGGAGTGACTTGAGTGCGTGTGTTATGTGGCGGATCCTAGCTCCCGATAGACAGCTCACAGTCACCCTCTCCTTGTTCAGCCTGGTCAGCAGGACATCAGTGTGTCTGACTATAGAGTCACCTATTACTAATGTATCAGGCATGGTGTTTGGCCTTAAGGGCTGTGATTGGTTGACACACTGATTTATTGAAGTATGTGTTGCATGTGCTTTGTTTTGAGGTGGTGGATTTTTGGATGTGTGCTTTGGGAGTCTCTGTTGTCTTGGTAAGTTTTTTATTAGAGCCTCCGAGTATGTCTTTGTGTTTTTATGTGTTTGATTTGCAGTTGTGGTAGGTCTATGTGGGACTGGGATTGTTGTGTGTGTGGTTTCCATCTCCTCCTGTCTGGTCATGCCAGCTCTGAGCTGAGGGAGTTCAGCCTCCAGTTTGGCTATATAGTTGCATCTCTCACATGTATTTGTGTTTGTTGGGAAGAGGAGAGGGTTGTCTGTGTACATGAGACAATTGTAGCATTGTCTCAAGATACCCAGATTGACCAGCTGAACTGGAGAGGACACCAGTAATCTACCACTTGACATGCTAGAACAGTATAAGGGAGTGCTGTACCTTTAAGGGAAGTGGATATTCACAGGGGTGGTAGGTAGATGTAGTGCTTTACTTAGTACGAGAGTGCTTACTTAGTAGAGAAGTATTGAGAACAAGTGCTAGGCTTATAATATAGTGAGAAGTCTGATTATACTAAGAGTAGAGCTTCCTTAAGGGAAAATTTGAAGAGCAGACTTGGCGGAGCCAGAAGAAGTTTAACCTTGTTTAACTGGAGCTATGCGCACAACCGCGCAAAGCCGTGCAAACATGGATTTTAAACAGGGAACTACAAAAGAGCTAGAAATGGTCCAAAAGAACCAATTACTACAGCTTCTTGTGCTGAGGTCACATCCTACAGGGACAGGTAGGCTGCTCAAGGCTCCCCACTCCCACTAGTGAGCAAAGAAACTTCCTTCTATCCAAGTAAGGTAATGGACAACACAGGAACTACACCACAGCCCAGAATAGAGCAATGCCTGTAAACTGGTCTAAACTAGTTGAGGAGAGGCGGGAAAACAAGGATTATTGTTTTGTTTTTTTGTTTTTTTGATAGAAACACACAGAAAATGCAGAAATGGTGATAAATAAGTTACATAGGCTAGCAC
Source organism: Protopterus annectens (assembly GCF_019279795.1). Taxonomy (NCBI): domain Eukaryota; kingdom Metazoa; phylum Chordata; order Ceratodontiformes; family Protopteridae; genus Protopterus; species Protopterus annectens. The sequence continues at coordinate 895,754,951 of NC_056728.1, read as the reverse complement.
ACTTTAGTGGGCAGCCTCCACAGTTAAATTAAACAAACAGACAAATGTTCAATCAAATTTGACTAAAAAGTAACTTTAAGTGCAGATTTTAAAATAATGCAGCAAACAGTTAAAAACAGTTCAAGCTAGTTCAGGGTAAGCTACAGAAGCTATTCCAAGTGAAAAAAAAGCAAAGATACTTAAATCCAGAAAGTAGTCGCTTTTCTGAGTTCTCTGTAGCTAAGACCACTCTGCAGGACCACGAGGAGCTTGTCTGAGCAGTATAGCCAGAAAAAAATGCCCAGAGTCGGATTTTAAACAGGGAACTGCAAAAGAGCTAGAAATGGTCCAAAACAACCAATTACTACAGCTTCTTGTGCTGAGGTCACTTCCTACAGGGACAGGTAGGCTGCTCAAGGCTCCCCACTCCCACTGGTGAGCAAAGAAACTTCTTTCTATCCAAGTAAGGTAATGGACAACACAGGAACTACACCACAGCTCAGAATACAGCAATGCCTGTAAACTGGTCTAAACTAGTCGAGGAGAGGCGGGAAAACAAGGATTATTTTTTTGTTTTTTTGATAGAAACACACAGAAAATGCAGAAACAGTGATAAATCAGTTACACAGGCTAGCACACTTTAATGGGCAGCCTCCACAGTTAAATTAAACAAACAAACAGACAAACTTTCGATCAAATTCGACTAAAAAGTAACTTTAAGTACAGATTTTAAAACAATGCAGCAAACAGTTAATAAACAGTTCAAGCTAATTCAGGGTAAGCTACAGAAGCTATTCCAAGTGAAAAAAAAGCAAAGATACTTAAATCCAGAAAATAGTCACTTTTCTGAGTTCTCTGTAGCTAAGACCACTCTGCAGGACCACGAGGAGCTTGTCTGAGCAGTATAGCCAGAAAAAAACGCCCAGAGGCGGATTTTAAACAGGGAACTACAAAAGAGCTAGAAATGGTCCAAAACAACCAATTACTACAGCTTCTTGTGCTGAGGTCACTTCCTACAGGGACAGGTAGGCTGCTCAAGGCTCCCCACTCCCACTGGTGAGCAAAGAAACTTCCTTCTATCCAAGTAAGGTAATGGACAACACAGGAACTACACCACAGCCCAGAATACAGCAATGCCTGTAAACTGGTCTAAACTAGTCGAGGAGAGGCGGGAAAACAAGGATTATTTTTTTGTTTTTTTTTATAGAAACACACATAAAATGAAGAAACAGTGATAAATCAGTTACACAGGCTAGCACACTTTAGTGGGCAGCCTCCACAGTTAAATTAAACAAACAGACAAACTTTTGATTAAATTCGACTAAAAAGTAACTTTAAGTGCAGATTTTAAAATAATGCAGCAAACAGTTAAAAAACAGTTCAAGCTCATTCAGGGTAAGCTACGGAAGCTATTCCAAGTGAAATAAAAAGCAAAGATACTTAAATCCAGAAAGTAGTCACTTTTCTGAGTTCTCTGTAGCTAAGACCACTCTGCAGGACCACAAGGAGCTTGTCTGAGCAGTATAGCCAGAAAAAAACACCCAGAGGTGGATTTTAAACAGGGAACTACAAAAGAGCTAGAAATGGTCCAAAACAACCAATTACTACAGCTTCTTGTGCTGAGGTCACTTCCTACAGGGACAGGTAGGCTGCTCAAGGCTCCCCACTCCCACTGGTGAGCAAAGAAACTTCCTTCTATCCAAGTAAGGTAATGGACAACACAGGAACTACACCACAGCCCAGAATACAGCAATGCCTGTAAACTGGTCTAAATTAGTCAAGGAGAGGCGGGAAAACAAGGATTATTTTTTTGTTTATTTGTTTTTTTGATAGAAACACACAGAAAATGCAGAAACAGTGATAAATCAGTTACACAGGCTAGCACACTTTAGTGGGCAGCCTCCACAGTTAAATTAAACAAACAAACAGACAAACTTTCGATCAAATTTGACTAAAAAGTAACTTTAAGTGCAGATTTTAAAATAATGCAGCAAACAAATAAAAAAGAGTTCAGGCTAGTTCAGGGTAAGCTACAGAAGCTATTCCCAGTGAAAAAAAAGCAAAGATACTTAAATATAGAAAGTAGCCGCTTTTCATAGTTCTCTGTAGCTAAGACCACTCTGCAGGACCACGAGGAGCTTGTCTGAGCAGTATAGCCAGAAAAAAACACCCAGAGGTGGATTTTAAACAGGGAACTACAAAAGAGCTAGAAATGGTCCAAAACAACCAATTACTACAGCTTCTTGTGCTGAGGTCACTTCCTACAGGGACAGGTAGGCTGCTCAAGGCTCCCCACTCCCACTGGTGAGCAAAGAAACTTCCTTCTATCCAAGTAAGGTAATGGACAACACAGGAACTACACCACAGCCCAGAATACAGCAATGCCTGTAAACTGGTCTAAACTAGTCGAGGAGAGGCAGGAAAACAAGGATTATTTTTTTGGTTTTTGATAGAAACACACAGAAAATGCAGAAACAGTGATAAATCAGTTACACAGGCTAGCACACTTTAGTGGGCAGCCTCCACAGTTAAACAAACAAACAGACAAAATTTTGATCAAATTCGACTAAAAAGTAACTTTAAGTGCAGATTTTAAAATAATGCAGCAAACAGTTAAAAAAACTGTTCAAGCTAGTTCAGGGTAAGCTACAGAAGCTATTCCAAGTGAAAAAAAGCAAATATACTTAAATCCAGAAAGTAGTCGCTTTTCTGAGTTCTCTGTAGCTAAGACCGCTCTGCAGGACCACGTGGAGCTTGTCTGAGTAGTATAGCCAGAAAAAAATGCCCAGAGGCGGATTTTAAACAGGGAACTACAAAAGAGCTAGAAATGGTCCAAAACAACCAATTACTACAGCTTCTTGTGCTGAGGTCACTTCCTACAGGGACAGGTAGGCTGCTCAAGGCTCCCCACTCCCACTGGTGAGCAAAGAAACTTCCTTCTATCCAAGTAAGGTAATGGACAACACAGGAACTACACCACAGCCCAGAATACAGCAATGCCTGTAAACTGGTCTAAACTAGTCGAGGAGAGGCAGGAAAACAAGGATTATTTTTCTGTTTTTTGATAGAAACACACAGAAAATGCAGAAACAGTGATAAATCAGTTACACAGGCTAGCACACTTTAGTGGGCAGCCTCCACATTTAAATTAAACAAATAAACAGACAAACTTTCTATCAAATTCGACTAAAAAGTAACTTTAAGTGCAGATTTTAAAATAATGCAGCAAACAGTTAAAAAACAGGTCAAGCTAGTTCAGGGTAAGCTACAGAAGGTATTCCAAGTGAAAAAAAAAGCAAAGATACTTAAATCCAGAAAGTAGTCACTTTTCTGAGTTCTCTGTAGCTATGACCACTCTGCAGGACCACGAGGAGCTTGTCTGAGCAGTATAGCCAGAAAAAAACGCCCAGAGGCGGATTTTAAACAGGGAACTACAAGAGAGCTAGAAATGGTCCAAAACAACCAATTACTACAGCTTCTTGTGCTGAGGTCACTTCCTATAGGGAGAGGTAGGCTGCTCAAGGCTCCCCACTCCCACTGGTGAGCAAAGAAACTTTCTTCTATCCAAGTAAGGTAATGGACAACACAGGAACTACACCACAGCCCAGAATACAGCAATGCCTGTAAATTGGTCTAAACTAGTCGAGGAGAGGGGGGAAACAAGGATTATTTTTTTGTTTTTTTTTTATAGAAACACACAGAAAATGCAGAAACAGTGATAAATCAGTTACACAGGCTAGCACACTTTAGTGGGCAGCCTCCACAGTTAAATTAAACAAACAAACAGACAAACTTTTGATCAAATTCGACTAAAAAAGTAACTTTAAGTGTAGATTTTAAAATAATGCAGCAAACAGTTAAAAACAGTTCAAGCTCATTCAGGGTAAGCTACAGAAGCTATTCCAAGTGAAAAAAAAGCAAAGATTCTTAAATTCAGAAAGTAGTCACTTTTCTGAGTTCTCTGTAGCTAAGACCACTCTGCAAGACCACAAGGAGCTTGTCTGAGCAGTATAGCCAGAAAAAACACCCAGAGGTGGATTTTAAACAGGGAACTACAAAAGAGCTAGAAATGGTCCAAAACAACCAATTACTACAGCTTCTTGTGCTGAGTTCACTTCCTACAGGGACAGGTAGGCTGCTCAAGGCTCCCCACTCCCACTGGTGAGCAAAGAAACTTCCTTCTATCCAAGTAAGGTAATGGACAACACAGGAACTACACCACATCCCAGAATACAGCAATGCCTGTAAACTGGTCTAAATTAGTCAAGGAGAGGCGGGAAAACAAGGATTATTTTTTTGTTTTTTTTGATAGAAACACACAGAAAATGCAGAAACAGTGATAAATCAGTTACACAGGCTAGCACACTTTAGTGGGCAGCCTCCACAGTTAAATTAAACAAACAAACAGACAAACTTTCGATCAAATTTGACTAAAAAGTAACTTTAAGTGCAGATTTTAAAATAATGCAGCAAACAGTTAAAAAAGAGTTCAAGCTAGTTCATGGTAAGCTACAGAAGCTATTCCAAGTGAAAAAAAAGCAAAGATACTTAAATATAGAAAGTAGCCGCTTTTCTGAGTTCTCTGTAGCTAAGACCACTCTGCAGGACCACGAGGAGCTTGTCTGAGCAGTATAGCCAAAAAAAAAAAACGCCCAGAGGTGGATTTTAAACAGGGAACTACAAAAGAGCTAGAAATGATCCAAAACAACCAATTACTACAGCTTCTTGTGCTGAGGTCACTTCCTATAGGGAGAGGTAGGCTGCTCAAGGCTCCCCACTCCCACTGGTGAGCAAAGAAACTTCCTTCTATCCAAGTAAGGTAATGGACAACACAGGAACTACACCACAGCCCAGAATACAGCAATGCCTGTAAACCGGTCTAAACTAGTCGAGGAGAGGTGGGAAAACAAGGATTATTTTTTTGTTTTTTGTTTTTTTGATAGAAACACACAGAAAATGCAGAAACAGTGATAAATCAGTTACACAGGCTAGCACACTTTAGTGGGCAGCCTCCACAGTTAAATTAAACAAACAAACAGTCAAACGTTTGATCTAATTCGACTAAAAAGTAACTTTAAGTGCAGATTTTAAAATGATGCAGCAAACAGTTAAAATCAGTTCAAGCTAGTTCAGGGTAAGCTACAGAAGCTATTCCAAGTGAAAAAAAGCAAAGATACTTAAATCCAGAAAGTAGTCACTTTTCTGAGTTCTCTGTAGCTAAGACCACTCTGCAGGACCACGAGGAGCTTGTCTGAGCAGTATAGCCAGAAAAAAAATGCCCAGAGGCGGATTTTAAAGAGGGAACTACAAAAGAGCTAGAAATGGTCCAAAGCAACCAATTACTACAGCTTCTTGTGCTGAGGTCACTTCCTACAGGGACAGGTAGGCTGCTCAAGGCTCCCCACTCCCACTGGTGAGCAAAGAAACTTCCTTCTATCCAAGTAAGGTAATGGACAACACAGGAACTACACCACAGCCCAGAATACAGCAATTCCTGTAAACTGGTCTAAACTAGTCGAGGAGGGGGGGGGGGAACAAGGATTATTTTTTTGTTTTTTTTTATAGAAACACACAGAAAATGCAGAAACAGTGATAAATCAGTTACACAGGCTAGCACACTTTAGTGGGCAGCCTCCACAGTTAAATTAAACAAACAAACAGACAAACTTTTGATTAAATTCGACTAAAAAGTAACTTTAAGTGCAGATTTTAAAATAATGCAGCAAACAGTTAAAAAACAGTTCAAGCTCATTCAGGGTAAGCTACAGAAGCTATTCCAAGTGAAAAAAAGCAAAGATACTTAAATCCAGAAAGTAGTCGCTTTTCTGAGTTCTCTGTAGCTAAGACCACTCTGCAGGACAACAAGGAGCTTGTCTGACCACTATAGCCAGAAAAAAACACCCAGAAGTGGATTTTAAACAGGGAACTACAAAAGAGCTAGAAATGGTCCAAAACAACCAATTACTACAGCTTCTTGTGCTGAGTTCACTTCCTACAGGGACAGGTAGGCTGCTCAAGGCTCCCCACTCCCACTGGTGAGCAAAGAAACTTCCTTCTATCCAAGTAAGGTAATGCATAACACAGGAACTACACCACAGCCCAGAATACAGCAATGCCTGTAAACTGGTCTAAATTAGTCAAGGAGAGGCGGGAAAACAAGGATTATTTTTTTGTTTTTTTTTATTTTTTTGATAGAAACACACAGAAAATGCAGAAACAGTGATAAATCAATTACACAGGCTAGCACACTTTAGTGGGCAGCCTCCACAGTTAAATTAAACAAACAAACAAACACACAAACGTTTGATCAAATTTGACTAAAAAGTAACTTTAAGTGCAGATTTTAAAATAATGCAGCAAACAGTTAAAAAACAGTTCAAACTAGTTCAGGGTAAGCTACAGAAGCTATTCCAAGTGAAAAAAAAGCAAAGATACTTAAATATAGAAAGTAGTCGCTTTTCTGAGTTCTCTGTAGCTAAGACCACTCTGCAGGACCACGAGGAGCTTGTCTGAGCAGTATAGCCAGAAAAAAAGGCCCAGAGGTGGATTTTAAACAGGGAACTACAAAAGAGCTAGAAATGGTCCAAAACAACCAATTACTACAGCTTCTTGTGATGAGGTTACTTCCTACAGGACAGGTAGGCTGCTCAAGGCTCCCCACTCCCACTGGTGAGCAAAGAAACTTCCTTCTATCCAAGTAAGGTAATGGACAACACAGGAACTACACCACAGCCCAGAATACAGCAATGCCTGTAAACTGGTCTAAACTCATCGAGGAGAGGCAGGAAAACAAGGATTATTTTTTTGTTTTTTTGTTTTTTTGATAGACACACACAGAAAATGCAGAAACAGTGATAAATCAGTTACACCGGCTAGCACACTTTCGTGGGCAGCCTCCACATTTAAATTAAACAAACAAACAGACAAACTTTCTATCAAATTCGACTAAAAAGTAACTTTAAGTGCAGATTTTAAAATAATGCAGCAAACAGTTAAAAAACAGTTCAAGCTAGTTCAGGGTAAGCTACAGAAGCTATTCCACGTGAAAAAAAGCAAAGATACTTAAATCCAGAAAGTAGTCACTTTTCTGAGTTCTCTGTAGCTAAGACCACTCTGCAGGACCACAAGGAGCTTGTCTGAGCAGTATAGCCAGAAAAAAATGCCCAGAGGTGGATTTTAAACAGGGAACTACAAAAGAGCTAGAAATGGTCCAAAACAACCAATTACTACAGCTTCTTGTGCTGAGGTCACTTCCTATAGGGAGAGGTAGGCTGCTCAAGGCTCCCCACTCCCACTGGTGAGCAAAGAAACTCCCTTCTATCCAAGTAAGGTAATGGACAACACAGGAACTACACCACAGCCCAGAATACAGCAATGCCTGTAAACCGGTCTAAACTAGTTGAGGAGAGGCGGGAAAACAAGGATTATTTTTTTGTTTTTTGTTTTTTTGATAGAAACACACAGAAAATGCAGAAACAGTGATAAATCAGTTACACAGGCTAGCACACTTTAGTGGGCAGCCTCCACAGTTAAATTAAACAAACAAACAGACAAACGTTTGATCAAATTCGACTAAAAAGTAACTTTAAGTGCAGATTTTAAAATAATGCAGCAAACAGTTAAAAATCAGTTCAAGCTAGTTCAGGGTAAGCTACAGAAGCTATTCCAAGTGAAAAAAAGCAAAGATACTTAAATCCAGAAAGTAGTCGCTTTTCTGAGTTCTCTGTAGCTAAGACCACTCTGCAGGACCACGAGGAGCTTGTCTGAGCAGTATAGCCAGAAAAAAATGCCCAGAGGCGGATTTTAAACAGGGAACTACAAAAGAGCTAGAAATGGTCCAAAACAACCAATTACTACAGCTTCTTGTGCTGAGGTCACTTCCTACAGGGACAAGTAGGCTGCTCAAGGCTCCCCACTCCCACTGGTGAGCAAAGAAACTTCCTTCTATCCAAGTAAGGTAATGGACAACACAGGAACTGCACCATAGCCCAGAATACAGGAATGCCTGTAAACTGGTCTAAACTAGTCGAGGAGAGGCGGGAAAACAAGGATTATTTTTTGTTTTTTGTTTTTTTGATAGAAACACACAGAAAATGCAGAAACAGTGATACATCAGTTACACAGGCTAGCACACTTTAGTGGGCAGCCTCCACAGTTAAATTAAACAAACAAATAGACAAACTTTTGATCAAATTTGACTAAAAGGTAACTTTAAGTGCAGATTTTAAAATAATGCAGCAAACATTTAAAAAACAGTTGAAGCTAGTTCGGGGTAAGCTACAGAAGCTATTCCAAGTGAAAAAAAATCAAAGATACTTAAATTCAGAAAGTAGTCACTTTTCTGAGTTCTCTGTAGCTAAGACCACTCTGCAGGACCACGAGGAGCTTGACTGAGCAGTATAGCCAGAAAAAAATGCCCAGAGGCGGATTTTAAACAGGGAACTACAAAAGAGCTAGAAATGGTCCAAAACAACCAATTACTACAGCTTCTTGTGCTGAGGTCACTTCCTACAGGGACAGGTAGGCTGCTCAATGCTTCCCACTCCCACTGGTGAGCAATGAAACTTCCTTCTATCCAAGTAAGTTAATGGACAACACAGGAACTGCACCACAGCCCAGAATACATCAATGCCTGTAAACTGGTCTAAACTAGTCGAGGAGAGGCGGGAAAACAAGGATTATTTTTTTGTTTTTTTTGTTTTTTTGATAGAAACACACAGAAAATGCAGAAACAGTGATAAATCAGTGACACAGGCTAGCACACTTTAGTGGGCAGCCTCCACAGTTAAATTAAACAAACAAACAGACAAACTTTCGATCAAATTCGACTAAAAAGTAACTTTAAGTGCAGATTTTAAAATAATGCAGCAAACAGTTAAAAAACAATTCATGCTAGTTCAGGGTAAGCTACAGAAGCTATTCCAAGTGAAAAAAAAGCAAAGATACTTAAATCCAGAAAGTAGTCACTTTTCTGAGTTCTCTGTAGCTAAGATCACTCTGCAGGACCACGAGGAGCTTGTCTGAGCAGTATCACAGATCACAGTACTTATTGCACACACCATGATTTAAGTTTGACTTTGACATCACTTTAGGTACTTGAAAGACTACTCTGTTCTATATAGTATATACTGTCTTTTCAAACTACTGCTAGCATGATTAGCTTGAATAAAAAGCTGCAAATATGATATGACATATAAAGGGTTAATGTACACTAGTATAAAATGCTGAGAAATTTGAAAAACAGTAAGTGTGCTGGCAAGCATATATAGCTTAGTTAGATTTTGGCATCCATGTAAAAATATGTTATTGAGAAACAAAGTTTGTAAAATAGCTACGCAGATAGCAGCTGGAAGGACTTCAGCAAAGTAAAGGAATGTAACATCAAGTTTCAGATAGTGCTGGAACACCACGTTTCAGATAATGCAAGACTGAGTTTCCATGGATCATCAAACTACAAAGAACCAAGGACAAGGAAACAAAGGAAAAACTGTTATACAAAGAAAGAACTGTTTTACATCAGACTCTGGAAAAATACCAGATCTTCTAGTATAAATGTAACTATGCTTAAACAGACTTTGGGAATTTGCTATAGAGAGCTGACAGCATATGTATTGCATGTTTGTAGAACCAAAAGTCATATGTAACAGAAATGTCGTACTAACTAAAGCATCTCACTGAAGCAGTCTGCCTCCGTGTATTTATTGTACTTAGTACAATCCAATATCTAACAGTAGCTGTTCATACTAAGAGTTAATATACTGTGATGTGCTTGCATGCAAATGCAACTAACAGCAAGATAGACAGAAAGACGTGCATAGAATTCACAGAATTCTTCAATGGCGAGCCACAGTTGACAGACCGCATGGTTTCTCCTTGTGACAACTACAGCTACTTTTTCATTTTATTCAGTTAGTATGTCCAGTTGCAAAGCCAACATTTGCCTACTTCTTCTACGCAGTATCCAGTAGCAGAACAGTGCATCTCTGCAAGTTTCACAGGTCCTGTACATTTGCACAGTTGAATCTGCCAGCTGTGTTGACCAACTTTTGGGAGAGTCAACGAGGGACTTCCATGCTTTTTCGACGGAAGATTTGGCCAACTTCCACACAGAAACTGGTAATTCTTTTCTTTGTTTCTCACTCTACAGCATGGATGCTATTAAACAAAAAAGTGTCAAATGTAAAACTACCTTTCAGGTAAATAGTAATGACAGTCCAGCACAGGTATGGCTAGGTTTTAAATATTGGTATAAACAACACAATAGTGCATGCAGTACCTTTTTGGGTAATGTTGATGTCAATCCTTTATGTAAATGCATTCTGTTTGACTGGTATCTTAAACAGCAACATAACTGGTATGACATTAAACAGTTATGTCTTAAAAGTAATGATAAACAACCAGATGCATTATGTCCTTTCACCACATGTAAAATGTTAATTTCAAAGTTACAATATCAGTCATGTCAGTTATTTACAAGATCTTCTGTACATCTTGCTAGACAAAAGTGGCATAAAACCACTGCACATTACAAAACAGATAAGAACAGAGACGAAGTTCATAGTGAACTGACAAAAAAAAAATAATAAACTTCTAAAAGACAGACAGTGTGAGTTCAAAAAGTTCAGACAACATATGCAAACACTTTTTCAAAAGTGCATAAGAGCTTTAAAGTCAGCAAAACAGAATACTGACAAATATAATCTGGTTAGTAAAGAGGTAAAGAAACAGCAGTTAACTGCGCTGATAAGAAATAATTTACAAGGTACTATTCAACCTTTAGAAAATGGTTAAGTGTACACAGCACAAACTTTCATTCAGTTAAAGCAAGGCACTTAAATAGTAATTTTAAAACCATTTCAAATAACAAAACAGTTATAGGGCATAGAAATCAAATAAGAGTAGTTAAACACACAAAAGACATGACGTCACAAGACTAACATTCATGCATTTTTTTTTTATCTAAAGTGCAGCAAAAGGTAGACCACAGCAAATGTAAATCATGTACATATATTTGTTTTAAGCCTGTGTTAGTTAAGTCAATATCGCTTTTGTTTCGTACAATATTTTGTAATTGTATAATAGCATAGACTCCAGCAAAAACAGTCTTCAAAAAGCATTATTATGCATACTTAAGCAAATTACGAATGTTTATATCAAGTTGCAAGAATATTTTAATGAATGATTGAAGGTACGGGTAAGTGCTAAAGGTGTTATGGGTTAAGTGTCTGGAATGTGCAGAAAGAAAAAAAGTAACCTCAGATCTTTCCAGGCTGGAATAGGTAGTTACAATGAATGCTGCATAACATAAAATGTTACTGGTACTAAAGTTTATAAGGTTAAGAAAACAAGACTGGTTGTCAGGCCAAATGGCTTACGTTTTTCTAAAACATTATTGTTAAGTATTTACGTACAGCATTAAGCAAAAATCACAAAAGTCTAATCCTGTTTAGCAATTGTAATAAAATGTCACAGTTGTGTATATATGTCATTAATAATCTGTTTGCAAGTAAATACTATGAGTACAGTCAGTACATGGGCTATGGTATGCAGTTAAATTATGCAGTTCCCTTTACAAAAAGGGAGGGTACAAATAACTACTAGTAACAGTAAACGTCTTTTCAAAAAAGCAATTCCTATTATAACTTTCACAGTATAGGCAACAGCAAAATAAATAAGCAAATGTGTAAGACCAATATGTCATGTCTAGGTAACGGCCAAAGGGCAAGCATACATTCAATTCTCACAGCATAAAGCAAATAAACAATACTGCAGAAAAATTATGTATACTACAGGGGGAAGGGCATGCTTTCAATTTTACACTGTGTAAACAGTACTGCAAAACAGACTTAAAGTTGCAAAGTGGTAATACATTTTAATTTTTCAAGTAATGTAATTACCAGGCTTCTATTTAATGCTAGGTATAAAAACTAGACTGAGTGTACATTACAGCCATGTATATACAAATACAAAAACAATCTGTACAAGCAAGTATATTCTGCACAATATATAGTAAATGGTTTATCTATGTAAATAGACAGTTTTGCATTCAAGTGTTATATGTAAATTAACAAGTCAAAACTTGACATTTGTGACATATGTGCTTTTTTTTCAAAAAACAAGACTGCAATGCCTTTGCAATAAAATCCTCAAGCATTGTCAATAAATTGCAGTATAAAACATCACTGTATGGAGTCATATTCAGATTCATCCAGTTCTAATAGTAATGGTTGTCATCATTGTGTTGACAGTATTAAACCATGTTAACTTGCTGTATTAAAAGGAAATCTAAAGGTTTTGTTTCCCAATGTGTTTCTAGTTAATAGCAATGTAACATGACTATAGACAGTTTTGTATTTAAAATAAAACAGAGGGAATGTATACAGTGATAGATATGTTTAAATATGTATAAATGCATGTGCACATCTATTTGCTAGTTAGATGCATATACACATCTGTTGCTATAATATATGTAAAAATAATATAGTAATTAAATACATGTATTTCTGTTTGGTAGCACACATATATTCTGGTACAGCTTTAGACAAGCTGAATGTTCAGTATCTGGAACATGCTTCAAGGACTATAGATAAAAATGCAAATGCGAGAGAAGGCAGCATTCAACACAGACATCTGCATTTCATTTGCATCATTCTGAACATCAAAACAGAGGGAATTACAATATTTCACGAATGCTACACAAAATAGAACACAAGACAATTTTAGTTATAAAAACCATGTAGCATGTACGTTTAAAAAAATAGCATTTAACACAAATATAACAGCATGGTTAGCTAAACAAGGTCAGGCATACATAAAAATAGAGAAACAATCAAAGACTGACATAAACATTTCAATAAACAGCTCTATTTCTATTAAATGCTGTACATTACCCCCTGAAAATGTAACAGTTCTGATAAGGGAAGACATCATGCAAAATGTCACAGTGTGTAGACAATAACACAAAAATAAGAATAAACTCAACAGAGGAAAAAAGGGTATGATTTCTACCAATACTCTGTATAAACAACACAGTAATACAAGAAAAAGGACCATGGGTTAAAATATTACCATTCTGGGTAATAAACCAGTACTTCATACAGATCAAATGGTAAAAATACCATCTACTTGTACCATGATAGGACAACAATACCAAAAGACAATATTGCACTTCAATATTACATTTCCAAGTTTTAAAGATACCAAATGCAGATTTAAAAGACCTTGGTATAATAACTAGTAAAACAAGATATCTCACAAATTATACATTTACAAGCACAAGAAAATCATTCTATTCAGTAAGTCATTACAAGTATCTTTGATAGACAAATTACAGTTTAGTATAAATGGACAATATTGCCTTCAAATTTCAAAATGTCTGTTAAAGTGGCAACACAGTTTGTATGTGTGGTTTCAAATAACCCAGTGTTAATAGTAAAATACTAAAGCAGAAGCTGACATTGCCCATAACTGGTGGGACATATTTAAAAAATGGTCACCATCTGGGAACGAATTGCTAAATTGGTTAATACATCCTGTATTGGTAGATTTGGGAGCCATAATAATAATGACAGCTTGAAATTGTTTTATTATATGCTGCAGGTTACAAAGAGTTGCAATAACTCAACAAGTTATGATTGTAAATATGAGCAAAGTGGCAAATACTGTAAATAGCAATGCTGATGAAACAAATGCAGTCTTTTCTTTAACTAAAGTTTAGTCTGTTCCTCAAACAAATCAAAAAAATGGGGAACTAAAAGAATACTCTGTTCTATATAGCATATACTGTCTTTTCAAACTACTGCTAGCATGATTAGCTTGAATAAAAAGCTGCAAATATGATATGACATATAAAGGGTTAATGTACAATAGTGTAAAATGCTGAGAAATTTGAAAAACAGTAAGTGTGCTGGCAAGCATATATAGCTTAGTTAGATTTTGGCATCCATGTAAAAAACACGTTATTGAGAAACAAAGTTTGTAAAATAGCTACACAGATGGCAGCTGGAAGGACTTCAGCAAAGTAAAGAAATGTAACATCAAGTTTCAGATAGTGCTGGAACACCACATTTCAGATAATGCAAGACTGAGTTTCCATGGATCATCAAACTACAAAGAACCAAGGACAAGGAAACAAAGGAAAAACTGTTATACAAAGAAAGAAAGAATTGTTTTACATCAGACTCTGGAAAAATACCATAACTATGCTTAAACAGACTTTGGGAATTTGCTATAGAGAGCTGACAGCATATGTGTTGCATGTTTGTAGAACCAAAAGTCAAATGTAACAGAAATGTCGTACTAACTAAAGCATCTCACTGAAGCAGTTTGCCTCCATGTATTTATTGTACTTAGTACAATCCAGTATCTAAAAGTAGCTGTTCATATTAAGAGTTAATATACTGTGATGTGCTTGCATGCAAATGCAACTAACAGCAAGATAGACAGAAAGACGTGCATAGAATTCACAGAATTCTTCAGTACTCTTATAGAAGATGACATCAGCAGGTCTTGTGGGGGAGAAGACTTTGAAGACCTGCGTCAAGTGCAAAGGTCAAAAAGTGCACACACACACACACACACACACACACACACACACACACACACACACACACACACACACACACACACACACACACACATATTGATTGGGCTGGAGTGGGATTAGAACTCCTACCTATCTATTGCTACATACTGCAGATGACAGTACTTATCGCATGAGCAACAGCTTAAATGTGGCATTATAAATGACTGCAGGTGATGTACCATAGAGAACATAAAAAAGGCCTGTATTTAATGGGTCGGTAGGGCTGCGTAATCACACAGCTTCCTACTGTCAACAGCAGCTAGTAGTCAGTGAGACAACTGTTTTGTAGCCTATCTATGTGCAAAGGTAAATATTCTCAATTGAATATTTCCAGGTGTAATTGATAGCTTCCTATGTCACCACTGTGCCTTGGGGGAGTCAGTCACTCGAACACACATAGCTACACAAAGCACTGCACAAACATGTAAAGGTAGCACAAAATCTGCTAAAAGTAAATATGACAATCCCCCCGATGTTATCCACATTCACTGGAAATGTCAACACACCGTGTAGGAGCCTACACAAAAGGGATCTGTGGACATGGTTGCTCATTTTAGCAGTTCAACAACTTCACTTCATTTGCGTACATAATCATGCTGACAATCTGGAAACTACACTGATTATACCCATGTGTGCCAGGCAACAGCACAAATGCACCATTATACAGACCTGATGCAAGGCCCTACAGTACATTTCTGTGACATACATTTATCAATTTTTTTTATCAAATTTTTTTTTTTTTTTTTGCTCTAAGTATGTTTGCACACCGTGGCTCAAAGTGCTAACAAGTGGAGATTTATAAAAAAAAAGTATTATTGATTATACATTTCCCCTTGCATTTTTCCACATCTGCAATTTATTTCTCCTTGGTACTCCTTGTGATATACCCTTTTCAGGGGAGTTATGTCCATATTTGTGGACATTTTCATCCTCTACTATCGGTGTAGACTCCTGTAAGCAAAAAATATCCGTGTACACTACAAACATGGACATGGAGTTTACACAGATGATTTGCATATAATTCACCTGCTTATACAGAAATTTGCATTACACGGATCTTTCCTTGTTTACTTCCCGCTGAGCAAGGCTTACTGAATCTCAAATTTTTCGCACCTGTGTATGCATCACACCATGATACATACATGAAAAAAAATTGTGTAGGGTTTATTGAACTCCCCCCAATGTTTTTTTACATTAGTGTATTGATCTATGCTTAGTAGATTTTTACTTTGATTGCTTTTGGTAATTTATCCATTCATTACTAGTGTTTTCATAAGTTTTATCATGCCAGATAGCAAGCATATTGGTCTATATTTTTTGTCAGTTCTTTCAACTTTGTTATTATAAAATGGTTTAATTATAACTCTTTTAACTCTCTTGTATAACACAATCATCAGAAATTTTTTGATATCCAGTTGTGTTGCTACATTAATCTGATGAAATGGGTAACCATTTGAAATGTTGAGACCTGCTAGAGCGAGTCCTGAAACACAGAGACTGAATATGTCAAGTCCGAGATGCTATTTCTCAGAATATTCTATTTTCTCCAAGGTATAGCAATCTCAGAATTGGTATATATAAGTTTGTGGTGTGGGAGATGCAGGGGGGACATGTCCTCCCTGCAAAAAGAAGTTTATAGAAGACAAGTGATTTTCAAGATTCGCTCTTCTCCTGTGCTTTTGGTCTTTTTTTTTTCAGCTTGTTGGCACTTGGCATTTTGAGTGCCAACATTTCAGTAGGGAGCCTACGGAAAGTCTTGGTGTCATTATTACTAATATTATCTGGCCTACTAGCCTTACATAGATTTGAAGACACAAATAAATGTGGTTTTGCTATGCTGGTGTGTTGTGGTGAAGATAACTTTACCTTTTTTATAAACAAAGACAGTTTGGATTGTATTGAGTAGTATTTATCATTATTGCTATACAAAAATCCATAATTTCTTTCTAAGGTCTAGCTTTTTTATATAGCTGTAGGATTTTCTTTTTTAACAACATTTATTTATTATGTTTTCTTCACAGATTTTTGTTCTCCTTGGCTGACATTTTGACAAGTTTACTCAACAAATTATATTTTTTAGTACTGATATTTTTGTAATTTTCCTTGTTTGGTAGAGATGTTTGAGATGCTTCTTTAGTAAGTGTTAAACAGCCCTTAGATATCAAACAATAAATATACAGGTTTTCAGAGGGATGCAGGAATGTGTCAGCCTCTTTCACAAGCGGTATAACCCCCTGAAGACAGCCCTGCTCCTCAAATCCAGTGCTCCCATACATTCTCCAATCTTCCCCAGAGATTCATCCATTGGAGCATACGACCTGAGCATGCACACCCACATCCTATCTTTGAGTAGAGGTGAGTCATCTGAGCCATATCACTCCCCCTCATATTGCCAGCTTCAGTAGGCACACAGGGTGTTACTCGAACTTGGGTCATCTGAGTCATAGTCAGGGCTTTATTCCTCTCCATCAACTTAGCTGGCCCGTCCTCAACTGTGGTTTTGGGTTTAACAAAATACAAAGCCCCTTCACCACTGTTTTCTGACTTTGTTGAAAACAGTTATACTATTTGTAACCCTTCTGTGGTAGCAGGTAGTCTGCATTGTGCAGACAAGTATCAGTGACTATAGCTGTATCACAGCCATTATTAATTAACTCAGTGTATCAAACAGTGACTTTTTTATTCATATTTCAAGTACTGGTGTATTTAATTTGCAGCATATGGCTTATTGCATTAAATTATATGTTGCATTTGCTCCCTTTAAATCTTGAGAATTTGAAGCTGCTGCAAAACATTGACAGTAATGATCTATTGCCTGCTGCCATAAGATGAAATAAATCACAAATAACATCCAGACCAAAGGGTAAAAGGTCACACAGACAAACTCTTCAGTTAAAAACTGTGAGAAAGACCTAACCAAGCTAGAGAGTGCAATGCCTTAAACTTCGATGTAGCGGAGACATTATGTTCTTATGGGGTCATTTGTATATATCCCAAGGGCCTCCACTACAGGACACTGTGAAGTCTCTAGCCTGGCCAAGTCTTTCTTGCAGTTTTTACTGGCTGGTCTGTGTAACCTTATACCCATTCCTTTGGATGAAGGAATATATAAAGATGTGTAAGATGTGTAAATAGGTTGCAAATATGAATCTAGCATTTTTAATTTTTTTAAATGGGTATGCTAGAAGCCACAAGACCAGAGTAAATTTACAAATGTAACAATAACAGTAACTTCAGAGTACCGAGTACCAAGAACTGTGCTCTAGTATACTTTCTCAGAAAATTGGAACAACACAGTGGAATTTGACTCTTCTAATATATGTGACCGTATGGTGTATACAGATGATGTGAGCTGACTAGAGTGCATAAATCCAAGAAATGAACGTAACTGCTTTTTCATTGCCTTGGTGACATCTTCAGTATAATGAAAGTAAGATGTCTGGCTTTCATGCCTGAACCATGAACAGAAATGAGTTATAGACTGACATGGTTTTAACAAGAAACAGATGTTTTCTGTTTTATGACTTTAGCAGAGGAGTAGTGTATATAAACAGTTCATCAGATGAACAGAAAGATGCTTATTCCCCTGTAACCTCACTCAAGAAGCTTGCATATAAGCTTTATATGAGAGAAAGTTTGTGTAACTCAGTTTTTTCCATAGAGACATGCTATGAGATTTAAAAAGCACTACCTTCAGCAGTAAGTCTTAACATGATCATTTTTCCACTGGTGGTAGCCCTTTCTAATAGATAGACAGCCCTTCTGCAGTGATTTTATGTGGTTTCTAGAATCAGTGCAATAGACTGTGTCCATGAATTATTGTAGTGTTAATGAGGCATTCCAGGGATCACCATATGATAATTGTTGCCCTGCGGAAATGTTCGCGGTAAGGGATTTATGCAGCAGAATGATTCGTAAAGATGCTCAGCTGTGGAAATTAACATGGACAGGTGTATTACTTAACACAGCCAAAATAACATGTTCATTCATTACTTTTAATGGGAGATAAGGTGTTAGAGATAAGAGTAGAAGATTTTAATGGAGAGTTAATAATGGGAGTGTGTGAGTATCTGCTCCTGGGTGTTCTCAGTAGGAAGTTAGTTAGGGAATAGGTAGAATAAGTGAGTGAGTGTGTGTATGTGTGTGTGTGTGTGTGTGTGTGTGTGTGTGTGTGTGTGTGTGTGTGTGTGTGTGTGTGTGTGTGTGTGTGTGTGTGTGAAGGGGAGTCTGTGTCTGTGTGTGTGACTGGGTGGGGGTGTGTGACTGATGCATAGTGTATGCATACATGTGTGTGTGTTGTGTGTGTTGTTTGGTGTGCGCGCGCGCGCGCGCGCGCGTGTGTGTGTGTGTGTGTGTGTGTGTGTGTGTGTGTGTGTGTGCACATTTGTGTCAGAATGTCTGTGAGTGTAGTGTGTGTGTATGTGTGTTTTTGGGGAACAGTTCTGTTTCACTCACCTCTCCTTACACTACGGAGCAAAGGCTGTAATAATAGGGTGGGATATTAAACACCAAGGAAGATTTTGAATAATTACTTTATGAGCCAGTGCTACAAATAAATAGTATGAAACTCTAATGTCTAGCATTATTTTATGATTTGTGATGAGTGCAGCAAATATTGGAGGCAAAGTCATAGATATTCTGTAACCTTAGGGGCAACTGAGAGGTATTGGGATGTGTCTGTGTGTGTGTTTGTGCTTGAATGTGTGCATGTGCATGGAGGAGTGAATGGGGGGGTGATTATTCCAGTGCTTTGTATGGGCCTCCAGCTGTGATTACCCCTGCAAAGGGCTTCTTATAATATATTTGATTCAGAGATATGCAAATTTGCCCAAATTGAGATATTGCCTCATCGCAGTTAATGTATCTCAAAATTGTCGTTTTTGTCCCAGCGGTGAGCACTTGTGGCTGGGTATTTTCTGAATCCAGCACACAGTATGAGGATGAAATAATTGATCCTTGAGAGTGAAGAAACGTCTTGTTTTGTGTCCTTCAGATGTGTAAACCAGTATAGTCTCTTAGCGTTGGAGAAAGAGAGAAAAGGAGAAAGAGAGAGTAAGACGAGAATATCCTTCTGAGAGCCAATTCTACCTGCATTCGTGTGCTTTTGGACTATCGATGTCTGTAAACTGAATGAATTTGCGATACTGCTTGTTGCTTTAACACTCATACAGTGTTGGCAGTTTGTAAATGACTTTGATTAGGTAATATGAAAGCAATACCTTTACTATTTACTGTTTTTTAGATTCTCACTGTGTTGCAAGGAAAATGTGTTAATATGAGTTTTATTCATTGTATTACTTTTGCTATATATGGATATGTGTTTTGTATTAACATTCAATGTTTAAAACTGTTTAGGAATATATACAGTGTACTGCAGAAATAGTTTTATATTATGAAATTTCAATTTAGTTTTAATGACATGTTTTTTCAGTAAAACAACTTGATTTCGACAACATAATTATACATCAGAAATCTGCAAGAAACAGCATTAAATTTTGACATCAGTAGCATTCATACTACATTGGTACAGCACATAAATATAAATATGTATATATATATATATATATATATATATATATATATATATATATATATATATTTATAAGTTCAGGGGATGCGGGGAGGTGTGCTCCCTGCAAAAAAGAAGTTTAAAGGAGGACTGTGATTTTTGAGCTTCACGCTTCTCTTGTAGTTTCTTTTTTTTTTATCTGCTTGTTGGTAGTCAGCATTTTGAGTTCCAAAATTTCAATAGGGAGGCATCGCTACCTGCTCCATATCCCATTCCAAATTCCCAAATATTTAATTTTATCATGATCCCATAAATGTAGGGGTATAATTTATAATTATTGCCTTTGTTTTCATCTCATTTATTTTGCACTCTGGAAAGTCATGATAACATCTAAAAATTTTAAGCAGCTTTGCCAAGTCCAACTCTAGCTCCATGATTTACAGTAGGATATCATCTGCAAATAAAGTGTTCTGCTCACCACACCAATTATATCCTTGTACTGATGACTGCTTTATCTCTTTTGCTAATGTTCTAAATATAGAGTAAATAATGATGTGGAAATGGGCCTTCCTTGTCTCGTCCCTTTTCTTAGTACAAATAACAGGGTCAGCACACCATTAACTTTCACACAACCTACAGCTCCATCGTATACATGCAGGATAAGGCCAGCCCATCATGTAGGGAACTTACTGGCCGGCATTACCTTTCTAAAGTATATCCAGTCTACTCTGTAAAATATTTTTGCCACATCTGATCCCAAAATCATTATTTCTTTGGTTTCCTCTGGCTTCTTCTTGTATCATTATTATTTTTTTATTTATATTAGTAAATGTTTTATTTATATTAGTAAATGTTTTATTTATATTAGTAAATGTATGTCTCCCTTTAATAAAACCACATCAGTCCAGCTCTATGAGATGTAGCAGCAGCACTGATAATCTTTTTGCAATTATTGTTGGGAAGACGTTGTAAGTTTGATTTAGAAAAAAAGACAGGCCAATAGGAGCATGTGTGGCTCTCATTGTGTCTCTCTTTAGGTATTACCACTATTATTGCCTTTTTCTGGATTTTGGGCTCCTTCCCACCCTTCAACACATATTAAATAGCTCATACCAAAGTTGTATCACCTCATTCTCCACAAGTTTATTTCTGTCAGGATTTCATCTGACCCAGCAATTTACCCACTGCTGAGCTTCTTAGAGCACCTTTATCTCTTCACATATCTACTTCACTAAATATTTGCCTCCTTCTCACTTAATGTTGATAGCCTTAAGCTGTTTAAGTACCATTCCATATCTCTTCCCCACACCCTACTCAACTCTTTCATATATATCTTCTTATAATATGTCCTCATAATTGTAGTATCCCAACATGCATTTTCATTTGTTCTCATGGTATTGGATTTCTCAAAACCAGTATTAATGTTTCTACTTTTTGTTGCCTTAAACTCTGAGCCAATAGTTTTGCAACTTTAGGATTATAGTCAAAGAACACCCTTGTTAATTATCGTTGCTGCATCCTTAAACCCAAACGTTCTCCAATATTTATCTAAGTATCTTCCTGCTTTTTGTATCTTTCCCTCCTTGGTTCTCCTATTATAGCACCCTCATCATAATTACAGTCACAGTCACTTCAGTGCATTGCTGCATAGTGCTTTTCAGATTACAAACATAACTAAAAATGCCTTGTGATTGCCTTTGGCTTGGGTAGTTATTTTAGCCTCAAACTTGATTTTGGTGGATTTTATTAAGCTCCGAGTTGTTTGTTTATTTCGGTGACAAGGGCGCTAACATTCTGAGAATTTCCCTTCTTACTTTTGGCCAGAACTCTTTTCCTTTTATTAAAAAGCTTGTGGATATTATTTCTAGGTTCATTGTTTCATAGGTGGTTACTAGGCTAATGGCCCTAGAGCCCTTACAAGCCTAGCCATACTTATATCAAGTTGCTCCATTTGTCAGTGGTTAGACAAGCAAAGATCACAGAGTTAAGGGTCTATAGTAGTTAATACCGACTTCCTCTTTCCAGGAGGGACATGGGCACCACCCCAGGACTGACACTGCAGTCACCAGTTCATTGATTTAGGTTGCATTTGAAGAAGGCCAGATAGGGACTCTGTTTTATGTAAATTGGAAGCTTGTTTTAGAGACGTTGCAATCTCTGGGAGATAAATCTATCTCTCCAGCATGATCTGCTCATGACATAGGTTAAGTTAAGATCCCTGGAGTGAGTGACCCCCCCCCTGCAGTTTGAGTTAAGAATGTGTAGCATTTCCATCAGGGCTGGATCAGAGACTGCCCTGTAAGCATTCCTCTTAACTATCCAGATTTTGGCAGAATATCCAGAATTTTGCTTCATATTTATGGTCTGTTCCTCATAAAATTTATGATTTTTTGGATTGTTGTGGAAAATCAGTGAGGACTGACTTTACTAAATAATGACAGACATTGGAGTTTCAGACTTCATTTTCTTCAGAAAATGCATGGTAACACAAGACCTTCAAGTCTAGCAAATTTCTAAGTTTATAACACCAATATTTAAAATGTGCCCCTATTTTGGGGGCTTTGTCCCCCCATTTTTTTGGCTTTGTACAGATTTTTATGCTAAGAGGTTGAGAGGTATGTGCTCATTAAAGTTGGTTTTGCTACCTGGTGAACCCTCCAGTGCCTTATTATGTAGTTGTATAGGTTTCCCAGTTTTTGGTAGGATAATTAAAATCATCCATGATTAAGGTGTTGGGCTTTAGCAAATGACTCCAGTAAATCCAGGTATGCGGTATGCTTTTCCTGTTTCATGGTGCAGGATCTATAACAAGCTATGATGTGGTAGGGAGCTTTGCCTATAGTTAGCTGGACATGGAGTAGCTCAAGAGAGTCACACTGTTTGACCAGTCTTGATGTGCACTTATCCTTAATGAAGATGGATAAACCTGCTCCATTGAGTCTTTTCAGCTCAGTTTGTGACCTGAATATATGGAAGCATTGTAGCCCTGCACAGCCGGGGTGCTTTTCGCTGCATTGAACCGTGTCTTGGTGACTGCACAGACATCAGCATCTTCCAAAGTGAGGAGTGATTCCAGGAAGTGCAGTTTCTTGTTTAGACTTGTAGCATTGAGCACCAGTACCTTGAGTTTATCTAGAGAGGATTTTGTTATGTTGGGAGGTTGGTTATTTTGACATTGCATAAAAAAGGCACAATAGGGGAAGCTAATGCCTTTTCCAGTATCTGAAAGCTTAGAAGAGACAGGTGTAGACCATCTCTGGTAAAGCATCATGGCCCATTGACCATGTCTTCCCAGGTTGATGGATATTGGCTTCCCTTGGACTGTCACCAGAAGCTAAACCGATTGTTAAAGTCAGTCATTTTTGTTTGTATTGTGGCATCATCATTGGAGAAGGTAGAATGCTGCTTAAGGCTAGGTTTATACCTGCCTGGGATGCATAATCTGAGAGTTCAGTCATGTCTCTCTTAGCGTAGTCCAGTGAGGTATGTCTCAAGTCATTCACCCCACATGGACTATGATGGAGGCAACTTGAGTGCTTGAGTGACTTGATGGATCCTGGCACCTGACAAGCAGCTAACCATAACCTGCTTCTTATCTAACCTGGTGAGGGGAATATTCGTGTGTCTCACAATGGAGTCACCTATTACCAATACATTTGGTTTTGAGGTGTTATGTCTTATGGGGTTATTTGTTGTGACACTGGTGTGTATGTTATTATGTGTTGTTTTTTTTTTTTTTTTTTTTTTTACATTTCTATGTGTGTAAGTGGTTTCCTTTTGGGAGGCTTCTGATCTTTTGATAAGTTACTAGTGAGTACCTCTGCATATGTGAGTTTATGTTTTGTGTCCTTATTTAGTATGGAAGTGTGTTGTGTGTGCTGACAACTGGTTTGGCATGAGATTTGTCCTTATGTAAGACTCTTGCATCCAATTTCATAGTGTAACTACATTTTTCACATAAAGTATTTGTTTCAGGAGTAAGTGGTTGTCAGCATACATGAGACAATTACTAGTTTGCCTCAGGATGCCCATGTCTATTAGGCTGGCTAGAGAGATGATGGAAAACTGCCTGCACATGATAGCAGGCTATTACTGTATAGCCCTATTTATCTTGTTTTTCTCATCCACTGTCAGAATCATTGACATGACCATAGATAACATCACTGTTAACCATATTCTGCTGCATACCCTAAATTACCCTAAAATATGACTACATTTGATAAGGGCTAAATGTTAAATGTGTCTCTTGCAATATAATTATGCGAGTAGTACTTTTTCTTGCATATGCTAATACTTTTGATTGTTTATATCCTCCTACTAAGCAGTTCACATTCTAAGTATGTTAAATTTAGTTATCAGCACTTATTAAACAAAATTATTGTAACTCTTCTTTTCACCCTGATAGTTTAGTAGTGTTCCTTTTCTGCCTTCTTATTGTCCTTGTCAAGTCTGTTTCCCAGTACCCAGCTTATGCTAAAACCTGTACAGTCTGCCCCTTCTTCATTATTCTGCCTTTTTCCATCTAAGCATTCTCTTTGCTTCTTATAAACAACCAGTCTCCAAGAACTATATACAGATTTACAACAACTGAATATTCTGATTTTAAATTCAGTGTCAACTCGATGATGGTGACCCATTCTTTACAATACTTAATCTCAGCCATTTCTTTATCTTTCTTTCCCCATTTATTGTTATGACAGCTGTCTTATCTGTATTCAGTTTCAACCAGTGTAATTTCAGTTTTGTGTTCCATTCCCCTACCATTTGCTGAAGTTCTTGCTCAGAGTCTGACTGTAATGCCTCACCGTCTGCATACAGCAGCTTTGTTGATCTGTCCCCTGTGACCTTTTTGTATATAGTCCATCACCAGTATGGTGAAATGAACCCTGATGCACACCACTTCCCATTGAGACCCCCATGGAGAGTCCAGACACTGTTTGTTCTTATGTCATTGGATCCTAGCACATGACCTGCACTAATTCTACTAACATTTCTTTGACTTCAAACCATCACAGGGCCGCCTAAATCAGCTTTCTTGGGACCTTGTTATATACCTTCTACAAGTCTAGAAAGGCCAATTTGATCTCTTTCCTCATCTCTATCTTCATCCCATGTTTCTGTCTGCAAACATCAAGTCAGTTGTGCTGCATCCTGATCTGAATCCAAACTGGTCATCTCCCATCTTACTTTCTACAACTCTGCTTATCCATTCATCAATCACCCATACCAGTAATTTCCTGCAGTGTGGCAGGAGTTTGAAGCCTCTATACTGCCCCCCAGTTGTGATTGTCCCCTTTATTCTTGTACATGGACACTAAAGTGCTTATTCCCTAGTAATCTGGAATACCCCTCTTTCTCTGTGCTGCTATGATTACCCTGTGGAGGCATTTCTCCCCTAATCAATGAAGGAACTGATAAAACAAGTAACAATCATCTCCTGATTTATTAGGCCATGTTTCAATCTGGAGGTCACAGAAGTAAGTGGAAATTAATATGAAGGAACAACACAATGTGATGAAACATCAGACTCGGAATCAGAAACAGGGCAGAGGACATGTGAGAGTAAGGGAAGAAAGAGCTAAGTTTTGGAACTATTGACTTAGAAGTCTTGGCCTTTGATCATAATTCTCACACTTTTTATACAGAAGGTGGTGAATTTAAGATTCACAATTCTAGTAACTTAGTTCTAATGTAATACCATATTAGCTTGTTTCAAAAAGGTTTTACTTTTATACACCACAGATGGGTTGATATCACTAACATTTAATAGAACTAACATGTAGATTGAATTTGCACCTTCTTTTTTCTACCAATGGTAGCCAATTAGTTAAAAGGAAAAGCACATATAACCTTCCACTGCACCATTTTGTAAATGTTTTTTTGAACGAGTTTGCGAGGAAGTTATATGGAAGGTTTTCAACTCCAAAAAAAGTAACATTTTCAATATGACACATAAACTGTTAAAGAGCGGACTGCACACAATAGGAGAGCTGGAACACAGCTTTAATACTCAACAAGTAAAACCAAATTCACGTAAGCGCAAGTTCAACTTCTTCAGACAACAGCTGGGTTACAAGGAAAATGTTTTATACACCGTAATTAAATTCATAGAACCAATCAAGTTAAAATGCATTGTTGCTTAATCAAAAAACCATGACAACCTTAAAAGGCCACCATTTCAAGCTAAAAATTGCTAACCTATAAAGTTGTCCATACATCATTAAAAAACTAGTCCATACATCATTAAAAAACTAGTCGCTACTGCAATGTAATTATATATGGAATGAAAACTGATATTTACATAATATAATCCAAATAATAATTTGTGATTTGTAGAAATTATCCGTAAATAAAAATATTTATATATATGATAAAGATATGGTATGATTAATCGGACTTTCACTTTACCACATAAGAGAACAAAGCTGGAAGCAGATGTTAACAATGCCCTTTCTAGACATTGTTTAGATTCTCCAGGGCATTTTTTCCATTTCTTTGTTTTACAGCAGAGAGAAAAGGATGTAAGAGGTGGCCCATGGCAAATCCTTTTGGAAATAGATGAACTACTATGGCAGATTAGAACGAGAGCCCAGGTATTTCCAGGCATTAACGAAAGTTTATCCATAAAATGTGTCCTGAAATGGTTATCCTATAACAGGTAAATATTAGAGGGTTTTCGCATAACAGGACAACTTAGCTTTCAGCAAAATGCATTTATGTATATATGCATACTGGCAGAATATATTGATCTTACAAGTAGAATACATTATTTACAGACATTTGTCATTTGAATATAAAGTTTATTGTTATGTAAGTGAGTATACAAGTCATTAGTCATATTATGAATCATTATATATGCTTTGTTGGTCATAATTTACTATGATGAACAAGTTATAACTTGATTTAGCTTCTTGACAGTTTACCAGCTTTGTTCTCTTATGTGGTAAAGTGAAAGTCCGATTAATTATACCATATCTTTATCATATATATACATTTTTATTTATGGATAATTTTTATAAATCACAAATTATTGTTTGGATTATATCATGTAAATATCAGCTTTCATTCCATATATAATTATATTGCAGTAGCGACTAGTTTTTTAATGATGTATGGACTAGTTTTTTAATGATGTATGGACAACTTTACAGGTTAGTAATTTTTAGCTTGAAATGGTGGCCTTTTAAGGTTGTCATGGTTTTTTGACTAAGCAACAATGCATTTTAACTTGATTGGTTCTATGAATTTAATTATGGTGTATAAAACATTTTCCTTGTAACCCAGCTGTTGTCTGAAGAAGGCGGGTTATTTGAACTTGCAGAAGCGCCACGGAATTTGGTTTTACTTGTTGAGTATTAAAGCTGTGTTCCAGCTCTCCTATTGTGTGCAGTCCGCTCTTTAACAGTTTATAGTTCGTTTTTGTTTGATTTCAATATGACACATAAAGGAAACAAAATTATGACTGAGCTTATCAATAATAAACAATTGTGAGTTATGAAACTAGACAAGAATGGTCGAGTAGTTTTAGTAGACTGCATGTATTACATAAGCAGGATGCAAAGACTATTGTGCAACATTGAGAACACTGAAACTTTGAGTGAGTTTCAATGAATGCAGTTTCTGATGGAGTGACACATATGCAAACTATTTTTGTTTGGTTTCATTGAGAGTTTGAATTTTTAATGGTGGACAAACATAAGATACCATCTATTTTTGGGATCCCAAAAAATCCATAAGAATGCCAACAATCCCCCATGCATTCAATTGTGGCCACAGGGAAGTCTAAGACAGAACCTATGGTAAAATATATAGACAGTAAACTCAAGGACCTTTTCAGTCATATGGACTACATCTTAAGACTCGTGGCATTTTTTGGATAATTTGAACAATTTTAAATATGATTGACGCTTTGTGTTTATCATTGTGGATGCAGTAAACTTATTCTTCAGTACCTTATGACTTATTCTGCAGTATCTCATGATGTTGGATTAAAATGGTTTATTCATTTTATAAGTAAGTTTTGAACTAAACAATTCTGAAGTCACTATCATGCACAGTTTAATTGAACTGGTGTTAAACAGCAATTATCTCACATTTGAAGGTGAATATTTTAAGCATTTGAGTGGAGTTGCTATTGGGGCCACCTGTGCCCCCACTTATGATAATATGGTGATGGCCATTTGGGAAAGTCTTTATGTCTTTGGGTTTAAATACAAGGAATGTTGTCACATTTGCTAGGGATTTTTGGATGATATATTTATTTTCTGGAAAGGGGGTGAAACCCTGTTTAGAGAATTTTTTGATTACATTAATACTAGTACATCTTTTTTGTACACCTTTATTTTATAATTTGCATTTCATTCTAGAAGTAACAAGACTGAGTTTCTGGATGTAATAATTCAGAATGACTCAGTTAAAATGCTTTTAGGTCTGGAATTTATCAAAAGAAAACATTTTCAAATTCCTATCTCCATTTTTCAAG
This sequence comes from Protopterus annectens, assembly GCF_019279795.1. Classification (NCBI taxonomy): domain Eukaryota; kingdom Metazoa; phylum Chordata; order Ceratodontiformes; family Protopteridae; genus Protopterus; species Protopterus annectens. The sequence goes on along the minus strand of NC_056728.1, from coordinate 895,726,397 downwards.
TTGTTGCCCTTTTCATCAAAAAAAGAAGCATAGTCAAAAGACAAATGGTCTGGTTAGCATGGCTTATTAGTGATAATGCTTGAGGCCAAATTAAAAGTCCTAAATGACTTGTTTTTAGAAAGGGGGATATCCCATTGATCTTGAGGCCAAATTAAAAGTCTTATCTGATGTTTTTAGAAAGAGGCTATCCCTTGGAATTACTCACTAAAACAAGGGAAGAGACTAAGGTAGTTAGAGACACAAAACTCAGCCTAGTCTTAGGTAATCCCAGACGATGGTTGAAAATAAAAAAGTTAAAGATACATCAATAATGTTATTAATCTAGCATTGTGCACCACATTCCCTGATGAAATAAAAAAGAAGTTGGGGTAAGTTTATGGCAACTTACAATAGAAGTGTTAATTTAATGTTTTTTTTTGAAAATCAGTATAATACCAACAAAATTATGGATAGATATGGGATGATATATACATATATATATATATATATATATATATATATATATATATAGCATAGCCATTAAAGACTTCAATAAGGTTATAGGCTGTGCTGGTATGTGCAATTGTGAAACAACCAGGATAGTATAGGCATCACAATATTTGTCATGTTGCAGTTTATATAGTGGTAAGACTGAAAGAAAGTTGTGAGACAGAATATATGAGCATCTTTATGATATCAGAACATAAAAACTGACAAATGCACTATATAGGGCATACAAACGATTGTTCAAATTCAAGTGTTGTTTTTTGTCATTGCTAGAGTTTCTGAAAGAAGTCTGCAGGGAGCCTGGGAAACTGGGCTAGAATATCAAGAGATGGCCTGGCAGTTAAGTCTGAATGCTATAGTCAATCCTGGGTTAAATGACAGCATGTCTATGACAAGAATACTGAGAATGAGAGCAGGGAAATTGTGATCCTGCCTTTTTCCCATAATAATAAAAAAGAGACATTTTTAGTAAATTTATTTTTTCACATATAATTCTGACTGAAATCTTACTTAATAGTTTTGAAATTACAGTAGATTTATACATTTTAAAATGAACTTTATAAGTGCTTTTTAAAGAATGTAATGTAATTTAAATTATTTTAATTTGTTGTATGTAACGTGAGTAATTGCTGGTCCAGTTTTGTTTGACTAATAGGTTATTAATAGTATACAGTTTTAGATATTGTGGACAAGGATTGGATTCTCAGGATGTCCAGTTTATGAATGAAGGTACTATTTCCTTTTAATGCTTTTTTTTTTTTTTTAAGAATAAAGTCTGGTGTTAATTTTCAGCAACACTGTATTTAATTTATTTTGTTTGTTGATTCTTATGTGCTTTACTATGCTATTTTTTTTTTTATTATTGTTGTGCTGACACCTTGTCCGAGGCTCCTGCTTCTCCCTGATTTCATTTTTCTAAGTGCTAGGCTATGTCTGAGGCAGTACCAGTTCTATGTTTTTTTTTTTTATTCATAAGCTGATGGAAGTACATCTTCCATCTACCTTTGATGTGTTAGGGATGGTGAGCAGGTTGTTGCAGCTTCCCTCTTTTTGCCTTGAAACCTGATAGTTTCTTTATGCTGCCCGCTGAATCATTTTCCAGAAACTAGTAGAGTGTCTCTGATACTTTGTTCTTTGCTATTGCAACTGCTCTGTTAGCCTCTTTATTAGCCAACCAGTATTCTTTCTTAGCCTGGTCAATCTTTTCTATCTTTCACTTTTTTCTGTACTCCATCTTTCTTTTGATGCCTTCTTACACTTCTGCATTCCACCACTAGCTTTCCTTACGTACCTTATTTCCATACCTGGCTCAGCTGCATATCTGTTCTACAGTCCTCACACATGCTGTTTTGAGGCAATGCCATTCTTTTTCAACTCCACCTATTTCATCTTCTTCCTGAGATGCTAGATACCAGAATATTTCATAATTCTTGTGCTTTCTCTCCAGTCAGGTTTTCAGTCTTTGTTGAACTTACAGCCTTCTCTGACCACTGCTTGTAGGTGATTGTGACAAATGATAGTTTATGTTGTAGACTGACTGTTTCACTGGTGATGACTTTCTAATCTCTCATTCTACCCCAATGTTCTTTTCTTATGAGGAAGAAATCTGAGTTGCATGCTGGCCACTCTTGTATGTGATCCTATGACTGTCTCTCTTGCTGAACTAGGTGTTGACCACCATCAAGCCATTTGCCAGGCAGAAGTCTAGTATAGCCTCACCTTCTTTATTCCTTTTGCACGACACATGTGGGCCCAGGCAGTCCTCATATCCTGTTCTGTCTGTCCTAATATGTGCATTCAGACCCACCATTATCAACACAAATTCATGTTGTCCTGCTTTATATAGTAGATCCCACAACTGCTGCCTGAATGCACATTTTTCCTAGCTATCACAACCATGAACATGGGGGCATAGGCTGAAATTATGAATACTGCCATATCCTTACACTGGACTCTGATTGCTGCAAGTCTGTCACTAATTCTTATGACTTTGCTCACTGTCTTCTGTAGCATGTCCCTCATCAATTTCCCTCACCATTTCTAGTCTGTCCTCCCCTGAATAGTAAACTCTGGATTCCAGCCAAGTGGCTTTGCTCTGTTGCCCATCTTGTATCTTGGATACAGAGGATGTCCTGCCTACTCCTTATCATCATGTCACCCTCCTCCAAGTTTCTTCCTGTCAGTGAACCTATACTGAGTGTAATAATTCTTAGCTCATGTTTGCAGGTTGATAGGCTTTATGTCAAACTTTCAATCAACAGAGTTATTCTAGGTAAGCCAAGCTGGGCAACTACATAACAGCTCACCAGTAGCTTCTTGACTCATGGCTGCTCAGCTTATGGTGGGCAAACACTGGCCAACAGGGGCACCATTAGCATGGGTCTGTGGAATAGGTCAGAGTAGGCCGATTCCTCAACCCAATTAAATACAACAAATATCCATGCCCATTTTTTGCTGAGATAGGTCAATTTAACTGGATCACCCAGAGCCTGTTCTTATAACATGTAGTGGCTAGCCCTGACACTGTGCACAGTCTATTCTCCCTTTTCTCCTGTCTAGAGGATATTGTGCACCACAGTTGATGCTCAGAGTGGATGGTCTATACAACTGTTCACCAGTAGGCACTATCTAGACTCTATGTTGCTGCCCACAAATCAATTATTGTGTGACTTTGAAGTGGAAACAAACAGCATGCTTTTGGGATCTGGAAGGAATCACCCAATAAGAAAGCTGAACATGCAAACTCCATACAGAAATTGGCCAGTGGTCAGGATCAAACCTTGTACCTTTTCTTATACCTGATACAGCAATTGGTATAAACATGCATGATAATGATAGTGAGATTATTTCAGATGTTTGGTTACACAAGTTGGCCACGCATGTTCTTCTATTTCATGGATTTTTAACCCTGGCTAACTGAGATTGTAGAATGATGTTTCTTTCTTTTTATCACCTTTACTGAATTTTCACTTAAAATATAGGCAATCAGACCTTTATATAAAAGAAAGCAAACCATATTAACATGTTCTTAGTTACAAACATTAGACATTATATATGTATTTTCTATGATTATCATCAATCCAACATTACATAAATTGCTCAACTCCTGCCTTATCTTAAACCTCACTCCTCCAAAGTATTATTCTGCATGTAACATTCCCACAATTTCCATTTTTATGCAATATATTCCAACCCTTTTCTAAAGATCTCACTTCTAGTTCTTTTAGAGCCATTACAATATTTAATATTTCAAATACAGTTGATGTAGACTGTGATTTCCATTTTCTATAAATTCCTTTTTTGGCAGCCACCAGAATTAAACTTAGCAAAGTCTTAACTATTTCTAGTCAATTCAGATCTTGTATCCCAACTCAAAAAATAATGTCCTTAGTTACAACCATCTACTCTCCCAATATTTCTGACAGAGTACCCTGTAGGAAAATGGTGTTGTCTACCAACTCATTACACTTTTCAAAACATATGTTCTCAGTTATCGCTTTCTTCCCTATCGCACATCCAACATTTGTCATCTACCTGAGGAAAAATTTTTTGGACAATGCTTGGTGTATAAACATGCCTATGCAAAGAATTCCAAGCAAAAATACTAAATCTTCTAGGCTTTCTTGCATCCATGGGCTATATATATATATATATATATATATATATATATATATATATATATATATATATATATATCTTCCCATTGTTTCCTTGTGAATTGCTTATGCAATCTCTCTTCCCTTTTTTTCTAGCCTCCTTTGATTGATTTCTACCGCTATCATGCAACATTTTATATGCCCTACTAATTATCCCTTTTTTGAAAGCAGCTTCAGTTGTGGATTCAACTAAAATATATACAAGAACAGGTCTTTCACTTAGGATTCCCCTATCCCTTTCTCTTTACCTGTACTCTGATATCAATCTCTGATAGGAAAGGCAGTCTCTAGCCTCTAATCCAAATATCTTTTAGGCCTCTTCCCATTCTATTATCTTTCCCTCTCTAGTTATTTGCTCCCAGTACCTTAATTCCCTTTCCAATTTTCTGCAATAAATTCCAGCCCCCCTCTTGCCTATTCTCTGTGCCTTAATTGCAGTCATCCCTATCAGCAAAATCTCCTTTCTCCGTTCCTGTGTTGACTTAATTATTAGAATACTTTCTGCTACTTTATGAATATAATATTCTGTATTGCTGTTCTTATTCTCCTTAAGGATCTGCATCCAACATCCCACTTTCTAATTTCTTGAAATTCCCCATTTCAACATCATCCCTTTTCCACTTTTCATTGTAGCTTTTTCCTTGCATTATGTATATGAGCCATAGCTTTGCAGCTCTAAAATATCTCCCTTTATATCAGGTAATTCTAAATCACCTTGTTCTTTTGGAAGGATCAACTTATCCCACTTCACCCTTCTTCTCTTCCCCTACCAGGTAAAGTCTTTCAACTCTTTATCACTGTCTACAACTTGTCTTCTGGTTGCTAAAAATATGTCTGACCTATATATAAAGCTTAAGGGACTAAAACATATTTACTACTTGTATCTTTCTATCCATATCCATAAACAAGTGCTTCCATTTTCTCAGTTTTTGTATTATATTTTGACTAGTCTCTTCCCACATGTCCTTAGCTGCCATAACGGAATCCTTTGTAATTCATTCTCCGAAATACTTAATTTTATCATGTCCCCATAAATATGGGTATTGCTTGACCAGTTCATGTGTGGATACATAATCTACATCTACAGCCTTTATTTTATCTTCATTAATTTTATATCCTGAGAAAAACTCAAAACTTTTTCAAGATGTTCCACAACACTGAGATACCCTTTTCTAGTTATAACAGGTACAAAATAATATTGTCATCAAATAAAGCCAACCTTTCTTGATTACTATACCTATTATATCCTTGAACTTCTGAGTCCTTTGTTTTCTTTTCCAGTTGCTTTAAATCTAAAGCAAATAACAAAGGGGAAAGATTACATCCCTGCCTGGTTCCTTTGTTCAGACACAACTTGTCAGAGAGGAACCCTCCCACTGTAATTATTGCCTCTAATCCCTCATATCTCCTCCTAATTAACCTTATTATTGTATCAAGGAATGCAAATGATTCCATTGCCCTTCCCATAAAATCCCATTTTATTCTGTCAAATGCTTTCTCTGCATCAAGATGCACCAACATCAGTGGTACTTTCTTACATTATGCTTCCTTCTGGATTATCATTTTTCTATTACCTTTGTCAAATATTTCTCTCCCTTCCACAAAACCACAATAATCCATGTCTAGAGATTTTGGCAGCACCTTTGCCATTGTTTTAGCTATTATAGACATGAACACTTTATAACCATGGTTTGAAATTGAAATGGGCCTAGAAGAAGCTGGGTCAGATGGGCCTTTACTGTCTTTAGGTATTACAGCCACCACAGCTTTCTTCCAGAATGTTGGTATTTCTCCTCCTCCTCCTTTTAAAATACTGTTAAAACTTCCAGACCTTTATAACATTGCTCTCTCCTAGCTTCCAAACGTCCACAGAAATACTATCTATTCCTGGAGACTTTCCTACAGATTGATTGTTTCTTACTGTTTTTCTTTTATCTTCTCTCCTCTTATCTTAACCTTTAATTATTGAGACTCATCTACCTTTGACCTTGGCATACCTAAGTTTTCAATAACTATTTTTATTTGTGCTCTTTTTTGATTTCCACATTTCTCTGCTTTATACAAATTTTCATAAAATTTCTGAAATATCTCTAATACTTCCACAGGATCTCTGGTTACTTTTTTTGTTATAGGCTCCCTAGTTTGGTCAACAACCCTTTCTACTTAATTCTGCCTAAGTCGTGCTAAACATTTTTGTGCTCTGGAGTTATTATAAATTAAAAAACAGTTGTTTAACAGCAATCTTAAAAAAATCAACCATATTTTCTAGATGCTCTTTTATCTTTTCTTTAGCATTCTACAGTTGCACTGCTTCTTATTCTGTGAAATTCCCCTCATTCTGTAATACTTTTAACATTTGTCAGACTGTCTAAATAATTCCTGTTATTTTTTATTTTTACCCTATTTTTAAACTCACACTTTCATTTTATCTCACTCACTGGCTTTAACTTCTGAAGAAATTTCTATCTTCCCTAACAACTTTGAATAATTTCCACTACCCATTCCCTAAATTCCTCTCTTTTTAACAAGTAGGTGGGGAATCACCAGTGTCTCATCTTTATTTTATTACCCTACATTTTTATCTTAGTTGTTATTGGTGCATGATCCAAAATAGTTATATGATTTGTGTTGAAGCTTGCAATTAAATGCACATGTTCTTGTAAAATATAATTTCTGTCTAGTCTAGACCAGTAATTGTGCCTTGGGGAATAATATGGAAATTCAGTCTGAGTTCCTACTACTGAATTCATGTCTTCCACACCAAATTTTTTCATAAATTTCTTCAGAAATCTATCCTTTTTGTTATATTTCCCTTCTAAGTCCCTCAGATACATCCTCACTGTTGTAAATAAAATTCCATTCCCTATCTATAAGTAATATTCCCTACTGAAAGCTGACTATTTCACATCAAATTTTCTTAAGCTCCATAATAGCAGTTTTAGGTGGAATGCAAATATATGCCAGCATAATCCTCATCCCTTGCCAGTAGCTTCTTGCTATGATTATCTTATTTTCCTTCTTCTATCACTATTGTACCTCCTCTAGAAATACGTTTAAATAGTCCTGTTTTCCTTTGTTTCTTATACTTTGCAAAATATCCAATCTGAAATACTTTCTTTATCAAATTCACACACTCAGTTCTTTCCAAATGTGTTTCTTGTTGCATTGCTACTTGCACTCAGCATTGCTTAATATAATTAAATACTTTTTCCTTTTTTGTCTATACCTGTGAGGCATTTCATAGTTCCAAAATAATGTTGGATAGTGCAGCCATTACCCCCAGCTTCACCCACAGGTATTACTTAACCTAAAATTAAGGCTGTCTGTGTTAAGGCACATGTTACAGCTTGTACTTCTATTTACGCTAATTGCTCTCTGTTTCTGTCTTACCTTTATTCTCCTTCTTGGTGTGAAAAACAGCTTATATGCTTTCAGAAAACTTTAATTTTTATAGTCAACTTGTCACCATAGAAACTTATGTCCAAAATGTACAGTTGCTCTCAGCTGCAGACTTCTCAACTCACACTGAACATTTTTTTATTTGCTAAAGGAAGACTTTTTATTACTTTCAATGTTCTCTTATTTACTTGTGCACACACACACACACACACACACACACACACACACACACACACACACACACACACACACACACACACACACACACACACACACACACACACACACACACACACACACACACACACACACTCACAAAAAACATGTATTAGTTTAAGCCAAGGACTTAATCCAGACATTCACCTATACAAAAGTAAGAGAAAATATATCAACATTACATATGTTATAATGCACCTGTATACCTCACCCCCCACCTCCATAACCCAAGATTTCAGCATATTATCTAAAACTGCTTTGTCCAGCTTTTCTTCCCCTTTTTACATTCCAATGCCTACATTTCTTAAAATGAAAGAAGAAAAAAGGTACTCATTTACTTTAGTATCTTTATCACATGCAACATTGACTGAAAATGCTATATCATGAAATGTTTTATACAAATACTGTTAATAACAACAAATGTTTCATTCACAGTTACCCTTTTCTTTTTCTTTTAGTGTCCTTCCAAACATTAATGGCATGGAGTGATGTATATGCTTTTCAGTCCTCCACAAGTTTAACAAAGTCAACAACAGTCCACTCTTCCCCCCTTTTTTATAAAGCAATATTTTACAAATGTGAATGATGCTTTATAACCTCACATTTATTCACTAATTTCAGTGTTGCTGGTCTTCTTCCTGTTCCTCCAACCTCCGACTCTGGATCGAGTCCAAGGTACTCCTTATTCTTCTAGTCAACTCCTATGCTTTTTCTGTCTCTAAAGCATTTTCCTTATGAGCATTACAACAGGTCTCACTAGTAAAGTCTCTATGAGTTGTTCTGCATCAAAAATGACTTTGATCCTCGAGGGAAAATATTCTGAAGACAACTGGTTACAGCAGCTTGAATTTCATGCCTGCCTCTTGACATTCCCTGATTGCTGTGATAAATTTGTTTTTCTTATGCCTTGTGTGCAGTGAATAATTATTTTCCTCAAATGCACTCTCATTTTTAATACTTTATCTTTCTGCCACAATTTTGTCTGGATCAACTTTTTTCTGTTGTTAATTGCATCTTTACTAACACAGAGCTTGGCTGCCAGGTTTTTAAGCATGCACATAATATGCCTTTTCAAATAACAAACACCAGTTGCTTACTTGTGCTTTTATAAAATTAAAAGGTCTGTCCCTTCCAGTTTATCTGGTACAGCAGAAAATCTCAGGTTTTCCCTCCATGCTCTGTCCTCTAACTCTACCATTTTTGAAACTTCCCTTCTTGAGCAGCTGCATACTTAGCCAGCCTGTTTTCTTTTCATTTTGACCTCTGATTTTTGTATTTTTTTTTCAGTTCATCTGAATAACTGTTTAAAGTTTCTTCCATTTATTTCCAGCCTTATTGTTATTTGAGTTTATATACTTCTTTGATGTTTCATTTATTTTAATCGGCTCTTGGTGCATTTGATTATTTTTTTCCTTTAGATTGCTATAAGCCATGTCTTGCATCAAAGCTGGAGATTGAACTGCTTTTTGCTGAACAGCTGCAGGATTCTTCCCTGTCAGTATTTTCTCTTCACCTTTTCTAGTTGATTTCCTTTCAGGCTCTTTAAGTTTCTTCTTTTCTGGTATCCAGGCCGTGAACTTACTAGCCAGTAACTTACATTCCTGAAACTGGCAGAGTTACTGGCCCTTATTTCTGAGTTTGTATTTTCACATAGAAAAGAGAGCTGGAATTAAGCTGCTGATCAGTTTGCAGCCATCTTGGGAGTCTGTAGAATGATGTTTCTTAAGCTTATAGCTATTACAAATGCTGACAATTGGCAGTACAAGGCTTAACACTGTTAGTGATAGGATTAATTTTAAATTATAAAGACAATGACAATATGGATAATTACTGGATTTTTCAAAAGAAAAACTTTAGCAAATTACACTGGTACACTATGCCACAACAGCTTTATAATCTAGGAAACATGGTTGCTTACAGTATAGTAAATTCTCTGCTTTGCTTTTTAAGAGACTACAATACAAGGAGTGAACATGTCATTCTACATGCAACTAAAAGCATAGATGTTAGCAAAATAGGCAGCACTTTTTGCAATTAGCTGTTTCATGTCCACTAAAAGGAAAAATTGATATTGAGAATATTCACTAATGGTTATATAGTATGCTCATATGTGCTACATCTACTGACTCAGGAAAGAAAATGATTGATTTATGGGTTACATACAAGTAATATACTAGCCACTGGGGATGCACAAGCCAGTGCATTTCTTCGTGCTGGTCCCAAGCCCGGATAAATGGGGAAGGTTGCATCAGGAAGGGCATCCGGCGTAAAAATTTGCCAAAACATTCATGTGGACAGCAGTAAATATTTACATACCAGATCGGTCGAGGCCCGGGTTAGCAACGACCGCCACCAGTACTGTTGGCCAACAGGGTGCTGGCAGAAATTGGGCTGCTGGTGGCCAAAGGAGGAGAAGAGGGGGAAGGCATGGCTGAAGGCTGAAAAAGAGGAGAAAAGCTAGGACTGTGGTAGTGAAGGTCAGAACTTTGAATGTTGGCATTATGAGTGGTATAGGGAGAGAGCTAGCTGATATGATGGACAGAAGGAAGGTTGGTATATTGTGTTTGCAAGAGACCAGATGGAAGGGGAGTAAGGCTAGGTTCAAATTGTTTTATTATGGTGTGGATGGGAGGAGAAATGGCGTAGGAGTTCTCCTGAAGGAACAGTATGCTAAGAGTGTTTTGGAGGTGAAAAGACTGTCGGATAGAGTGATGTTTATGAAGCTGGAAATTGATGGTGTAATGATGAATGCTGTTAGTGCATATGCTCCACATGTTGGGTGTGCGATGGATGAGAAAGACAACTTTTGGAGTGAGTAGGATGAAGTGGTGATGACTGTACCCAAGGGTGAGAGAGTGGTGATTGGAGCAGATTTCAATGGGCATGTTGGTGAAGGGGACAGAGGGGATGAGGAAGTGATGGGTAGGTATGGTGTTAAGCAAAGGAATGCAGATGGACAGATGGTAGTGGATTTTGCAAAAAGGATGGACATGGCTGTGGTTAATACATATTTTAACAAGAGGGAGGAGCATAGGGTGACATACAAAAGTGGAGGAAATGCACACAGGTGGATTATATCTTATGTAGGAGGGCCAGTTTGAAGGAGATTGGAGACTGTAAAGTGGTGACCAGGGAAAGTGTAGTTAGGCAGCATAGGATGGTGGCTTGTAGGATGACGTTGGTGAGCAAGAAGAGGAGGAGGAGGAGTGTAAGGGCAGCACCAAGGATCAAATGGTGGAAACTGAAAAAGGGTAATTGTGAGTTGGCATTCAGGGAAGAGTTAAGACAGGCACTGGGTGGCAGTGAAGAGTTACCAAATAGCTGGATAACTACAGCAGAGCTAGTAAGGGAGACTGCTAGAAAGGTGCTTGGGATGACATCTGGACAGAGGAAGGACGACAAGGAGAAATGGTGGTAGAATGAGGAAGTACAGGAGAGTATACAGAGAAAGAGGTTGGCAAAGAAGCAGTGGGATTGTCAGAGAGATGAAGAAAGTAGACAGGAGTATAAGGAGATGAGGTGCATGGCAAAGAGAGAGGTGGTGAAGGCTAAGCATAAGGCATATGAAGAGTTGTATGAAAGGTTGGACAATAAGCAGGGAGAAAATGACCTGTACTGATTGGCTAGATAGATGGATCGAGCTAAGAAGGATGTGCAGCAGGTAAAAGTGATAAAGGATAATGAGGGTAACATACTCACAAGTGAGGAGTGTCTGTTGAACAGATGGAAAGAGTACTTTGAGGGGTTGATGAATGAAGAGAATGAGAGGGAGAGAAGGTTGGATGATGTGGGGATAGTGAATCATGAAGTGCAATGGATTAGCAAGGAGGAAGTAAGGATAGCTATGAAGAGGATGTAGAATGGAAAGGCTGTTGGTCCAGATAACATACCTGTGGAAACATGGAGGTGTTTAGGTGGAATAGCAGTGGAGTTTCTAACCAGATTGTTTAATGAAATCTTAGAAAGTGAGAGGATGCCTGAGGAATGGAGAAAAAGTATTTTGGTACCGATTTTTAAGAATAAGGGTGATGTGCAGAGCTGTAGTAGCTACAGAGGGATTAAATTGATCAGTCACAGCATGAAGTTGTAGGAAAGAGTAGTGGAAGCTAGGTTAAAAAGGGACGTGATGATTAGTGATCAGCAGTATGGTTTCATGCCAGGAAAGAGCACTAGAGATGTGATGTTTGCTCTGAGAGTGTTGCTGGAGAAGTACAGAGAAGGTCAGAAGCAGTTGCATTGTGTTTTCAAAAACTTAGAGAAAGCATATGACAGGGTGCCTAGGGAGGAGTTGTGGTATTGTATGAGGAAGTCGGGAGTGTCAGAGAAGTATGTAAGAGTGGTACAGGATATGTACAAGGGTAGTGTGACAGTGGTAAGGTCTGCGGTGGGAGTGACGGATGCATTTAAGGTGGAGGTGGGATTACATCAAGGATCAGCTCTGAGCCCTTTCTTATTTGCAATGGTTATGGACAGGTTGACAGACGAGATCAGACAGAAGTCCCCATGGCCTATGATGTTTGCAGATGACATTGTGATCTGTAGTGAGAGTAGGGAACAGCTGGAGGAGACCCTGGAGAGATGGAGATATGCTCTAGAGAGAAGAGGAATGAAGGTTGGCAGGACTAAGACAGAATATTTGTGTGTGAATGAGAGGGAGGATAGAGGAATGGTGAGGATGTAAGGAGTAGAGGTGGCGAAGGTGGATGAGTTTAAATACTTGGGGTCAGTAGTTCAGAGTAATGGTGAGTGTGGAAGAGGGGTGAAGAAGAGAGTACATGCAGGATGGATTGGGTGGAGAAGAGTGTCAGGAGTGATTTGTGACAGACGAGTACCAGTAAGAGTGAAAGGGAAGGTCTACAAGAGGGTAGTGAGACCAGCTATCTTATATGGGTCGGAGACAGTGACATTGACAAAAAGGCAGGCGTTAGAGCCGGATGTGGCAGAATTAAAAATGTTAAGATTTGCACTGGGTGTGACAAGGGTGGACAGGATTAGGAATAAGTATACTAGAGGGTCAGCCCAGGTTGGAAGGTTTGGAGACAAAGCCAGAGAGGCAGGATTACGTTGGTTTGGACATGTGCTGAGGAGGGATGCTGAGTATACTGGGAAAAAGATGCTAAGGATGAAGCTACCAAGTAACAGGAAAAGAGGAAGGCCTAAGATAAGGTTTATGGATGTGGTGAGAGAGGACATGCAGGTGGTTGGTGTGACAAAGCAAGATGCAGAGTTCAGGAAGAAATGGAAACAGATGATCACCTGTGGTGACCCCTAACGGGAACAGCCAAAAGAAGATGATGATACTGAATACTTGTAAAGCATTTTGACTAGAATACACATGCTACACGATACAAAAGCTAACAACTCTATATAATGTCAAACCTTTAATAATTGAATAAATATAGATGCATAAGACATTGACTTGGATTAAGTACATTTTGGGTAACATAGGAATAGATGGGATTTAACCAGCAGTCTTATATGGGGGCATACCTCTCAACCACTTAGAATGAGAAATCTGGACAAAGCCAAAAATAATGAGGAGACAAAGGCCCAAGAATAGGGACAGATTTTGAATATTGTTCTTATAAACTGGAAAGTTGGTAGAATAAAATGTGTTTTGTTGTATAGTGCTGTGTTGTGTTACCATGTGTTTTCGGAAGGATATAAAGTCTGAACTCAAATATTTGTTATTATTTACTGTATTCAATCTTGAATTCTTTGGCAGAAAACTACACATTTTATGAGGAACAGACCAAAAATATGAGGCAAAAACCTGGCGATAATCTGGACAGTTGAGAGGTATGTATGACGGTAAAGAAAACATGTAAGTGCATCATTATTATTCATATTTAAAATTAAACCTTCTCATGTTAAATGATTTATTTTCACATTATCTATTATGAATTTATAAGAAAGAGGGTTAATTCTGATATTTATTTTTGGCCAAAGTTAGGATCTGAAAAGGTAAACAAGCCGTTATAGTCCTGGAACATCAAATAATACAAAGTATTGTATATTTATAATAATGACCAAGTAAAGGACTAAGTTTAATTATGCTAATCAGAATAATTTGGTTTGACTTCTGACTTTAGTTGTCCTGAAGCAACAGTTAAAAAAGATCTCCCTCATGTTATCTAGTGTGCCTCCCAGCTTTGGCCTGAATATTCACCGCAGCTGTTTAAAAGTATGGTGGACCCCCATGACCCCCACTGGACACTCCCCCATCATTTACAGCTGTTCCTGAATGTGGATCTGCTCTTTTCCCCATACCTCATAGTCAGTTATAATCAGTCAATAATGCCAGACTTTAACAGTTTCATACTTCTTATAGTCCATATAAGATATGATATAAGCCCTCTTGATATAAGTCCTCACACTTAGCATTGGAGACTAAACATCTGAACTGTTAATGAGCTGATGGTTCTATCAGGTTACAGGTTTAAAGCCTTTTTCCCCATTTTATGTTCGACTTTTTCAGTGCACAAACAGAATATTTTGATGTAGTATTCTTGGTATGTAGTGGTAATGCAGAGGTCTAGAACTCTGTTAGTGAACTGTTTGTTATGCTGAGAGTACACGATTCTAAGCTCTTATACTGTTCATTTTAATCCTTAGTGTCTAGGGTCTTCCCCCATACTTCTATGGTGCTGTGAAATGGCTGTTCTGTTAACTTTTCTGTCACTTTAGGGGAGAATGTATAGCAATTCATACCTGTCAACTGTCCATGTTTTTGCAGAATGTCCAAATTTTTGCCTCAAAATTTCAGTTTGTTCCTCATAAAATTTGTGGTTTTCCGGCAAACAACTGGGATGATCTGAGGAATTAAATCAATAAATAATGACATACATTTCACTTTCAAACTTCATATCCTTTAGCAAATGCATTGTAACACAAACCTTATTATTCTAGCTACTTTTTAAGTTTATAGGAGCAATATTTAAAATCTGTCCCTATTTTTGGGCCTTTGTCCCTCCATTATGGCAGGCTTTGTCCAGATTTCTTGGGCTAAGAGGTTGAGATGTATGCACACCATATATATGGTGTCTAGTGTCTGTCACAACCACACATATTTCCTGCTGCAAAACCATTGTTTTATGAAATTTTCTATGACCTAGGCTATCCCTAGTGTCAAATATTCCCCTGTATTGTAGGATTTGCTTGTTAGTCTAGGGTGTATGGAGGTATGAGAGCCTCCCTCCACAAATGCACACACATATACATTCACACGTTCATACACACAGACACACACACATTTATACAGACAGATGTGCAAACACACATGCACACACACACACAGCCCTCCCCTCACCTGATAGCACAGTGCATTCACGGACACAATCTTTTTCACCCGTATAAACACACACTCCTACCCTACCTTCCTTATCCTAACTAACATCCCCTACTTCGACCACACGGGCAGATGCATACACTCATGCACACAGACACACACAAACACACAAAAACACAGACACACACACACACACACACACACACACACACACACACACACACACACACACACACACACACACACACACACACACACATTCACCTGAGACCACTCATCTCTTTGCATATACTCATATGCAGAAAACACATATACAAATGTATACACACCCATCAATTCCAGTCCACTAAACTCCCCATTAATTACCCCTTATCACAATTTCTCCATTTGAAATTAATTGGTATATTGAAAATTTTGGCTGTATTCGTTAATACAGCTAGCTGAGCTAACTTATGCAGCTATAAATGCATTGTCACAGGCATTTCTGGGGAGAGCACATGGCTAATTAATATAGGCTGCTCCCCTGGAATGCCTCATTAGCATTTGCAGTAGGCAAAAGAGACAAACCAGTGTGGTGCTCCACCTCTCCATGGAATCATAAATGGTTACCATAAGTGGTAAAATGGGCTTAACACTCACAGTAATCTTTGTGAATCTCTCCGATTCACAAGCTATAATGTATTGTCAAACCTACCTGAATGCCACCTTATTCTGGAAAGACGTAATCAATGTTCATACAGCTGATAGCATCATAATTTCACAAGTTTATAGTGAATGCTGTTGTAAGGGTTGTGAAGTCAGAACCTGCAATGTGTATCATGACTTTCTAACTTCTCTCTGTAATGACCCCCACACAACACCTTGTACAAGTGATAATAAAGGTGCCATATCCATGTTATCTATCTTTTGGATTCAGGGATACTAAAGCTGTGTCTGATGCTCAGGGTGCTTAGCTAACTCAGTGCTTAGTATATCTGCATTTGTGTTGTTGAACTGGTCATTGTACCTTTCCCTTATAATGGCCTTGGCCAGTTACACAGTTGATAGCATTATAATTTCACAAGTTTATAGTGAATGCTGTTGTAAGGGTTGTGAAGTCATACACTGCAAACTTTACACCATTTAGTAAGCAGCCTGGGATGTTATCTGGTCATATGAAGGCTGTGTTTTGGCCTTGGCTGGTGCAGTTATGGCCTTTTTTTTGGAGATATAGGCAGAGAACTGGCATCAGGTATGCTTTGGGGTATGACTGGTGAAAACACTGGTGTGAAATATTTGCCCAACTTGTCTGCTAACAGGTTGGTGATGTCCTCAGGTTCAGCATGAGTGGTAATGTCCACTATGAATTCACTGCAAAGCTGAACCTTCCCTTTTACATTACAGACATAGCTAGAGAATGCCTTGTGATTATCCTTAGCAATGGATCCAAGTTTAGTTTGGTAATTATCTATAGACAACTTAATGAGATACTTAATTAGCTTTTACAAGCTATGGAGGATGTTCTTCTGCTGAGACGGTTTCCCCTAATTCCTGGACATCATTTTATTCCACTTGTATAATCTGTTTATGCTAGATGTCTACCAGATGGCTTGTTTATTTTTTGTGAGCAAGTTGTAATCCGTTCTGGAATGGCTAAGTCTATACACTTGTAAAGGTGTTTATATGAGGCATTTGTGTACACCTCCATATGGGACACTTTACTATCAGTTGTGTCAGGAGTTTTTAAATTATGCCATCGCTTAGGAGGCTAGTGTTTGTTTTCGCAAAACATTTTAACCTTTTGTATCATGAGGGGCATCAGGTACGATTGTTACACTGAACATGACTGATTTATGGTCAGACCTTACCAGTGATGGTCTTAGATATGGGGTGGTGCAGTGATCACCCATGTTGTTGAGTATTAGCTTAAAGACATTTGAGACCCCTGTGGGGATATGGGCTAATTGTTCCAGAGCATATGTGTTTACAAAGTGCATAAACCTAAGGACGAGAGTGTTTGAATCGAGTATGTATCCCAATCAATGGAAGGATTGTTAGAGTCACCTAAGCCTAGGGTGTTTAGCTGTATTATGAGTGGGTCAAGTAGGTCCAGGAAGGCATTGTGTGTTTTTCATGGTTCATGTTGGTAGACCTCTACCTAACAATGATGTGGAGGGGGTTCTTTCTTACAGTTACTTGAACTTGGGGTAACTATAGGGACTTGTACTTCTTAACCAGTCTTGAGGTGTACTTGTATTTTATGAAGATGGATACACCTCCTTCTTTGGTACTTTAATGTCCATTTTTCAGCCTGAATGTGTGGAAGGCATTATAGCCTTTCATGGCTTGAGTACTCTCTGTGGACCTAAAACATGTCTCTGAATGCACAAACATTGGCATCTTTCCAAGTAAGTAGTGTCCCCATTGAGTGTAATTTCTGTATTAGACTCCTAGCAATAAGCAGCATAACCATGAGTTTGTCTTTTGAGGATATGTTTATGTCAGGAATTTTGTTCTTATGACATTGCCTAAAAAAGCCACTATGAGGGAGGCAAGTACCTTTGCCAGTAACCAAAAGGCAAGAGGTGACAGATGAAGACCATCCCTGTCAAAGCAGTGTGGTCTGTCTAATGCATCATCCCAGGCTGGCAAATACTGTATCCCCCTGGAGTGACACCAATAGCTTAGCCAATTGTTGAAGTTGATAATTTTTTTGTTTGTATTGAGCCATCATGCTGGGTAAAGGTAGAATGTTGCTTAGGACTATGAACATACCTGTCTGGGACACATAATCTGAGAGCTCAGTCATATCTCTCTTCATATAGTTCAGTGAGGTACAGCTGAAGTAATTTGCTCCAATATGGAGTACCACAGCAGTATATCTGTGCTTGTTGTTGAGACACTTGAGTGCTTGCATGACTTTGCAGATCCTGGCACCTGATGGGCAGCTGACCTGTGACTTTCTCCTTGTACAACCTAGTGAGGGGGACATCTGTGTATCTCACTATGGATTCACCTATGACCAAGACATTGGCTTTCAAGTGCTTTGCCTTAAGGCCTTAAAGGGTGGCACAATGATATGTGTGCTTTTATGTGTAGTGAGTTCCATCAGGACTGTAATGTGGTTAGAAGGTTTGCATTTGTGAGGTCTCTGCTTTTTTGGTAAGCTTATAATGACTACCTCTGCATATGTGGGGTTATGTGTTGTGCACTTGGTTTGTTGAGGAGGTAAAGTTTTGTGTGCTAACAACCTGTTTGCTATTTGGTTGTTGTTACCTGAGAGAGAGAAAATTTATTCTAGATTCATTGTATAGTTGCATTTGTCACATAGTGTATTTGTAAGTTTTAGGAGTACATGGTTGTCAGTATACATGAGGCAATCGAAGCCTATGTCTTTAAAAACACAAGTACCCTTATTAAGCATATTTAGATGGTCATTGTTAGCAGTGATTTTGTGAGGAGCAACAACTGGGCCTATCTATGAGAGACATACGTGCTACCCCAGAGGTGACTTTACAATCACCCAACCAGTAGTGAAGGCTGCACTTGAACAGGGTCATTGAGGAGCACTGCTTTACACACAGGATAAGCCTATTACAAAGGAGTGTGAATCGTTGTGGGATATATCTGTCTCCCCAGCATGTTCTGATTATGTCACAGTCTAGGTTGAGAACCCTGGGGCAAATTATAGTTGTCCCATTTGAATTGCAGATATCTATTATTTACAGAAGGGCAGGGCCTGAGACTGCTCTGCAGGGCAGCCATAGGTCACCTCTCAACTGCCTGCATGATACTGAGTACAGTGGCAAGTATCTCAATCTTTCCATGTATGCCATGTTTGGAGGACTGGGAGTTTCCCAGGCACAGCCCTGTGTTCTCTCCAATTACTGCAGGTGTCTGGTGAGATACAGAGAGATGTGAGCATTGTACTCCATTATTGGTGTTATAAGGGTATGATTACCCTAGTCTTGGATGTGATGTCCATATGTATGAAGTGCACAATGCTGAATGTGTGTCTCACCACTATGGACACATAGTGATGAAAGTGTAGTTTGCTATGAACATGTGTTCACAATTCTCACAACACTGTGTTTGAGATGAGAAGGGTGGTATGTATTTTAGAATTAGCAGGCATACTTTATTGCCAAAGGGGACAATGAGGCTTTGTTTGCTGTAGGGTTCAGTCGGTGAGTTTGGCACCAATCATTTGTCTCTGTCAGCCCCTTCTGTAATATGTTACCATCACTGGGGAAATCTATATGACTGTGTCCAACTAACAGTCATCTGCAAACCTGATAAACAACAGGCCATCTACCATTGCCAGCACTTGAAGGAAGTAGTTAACACACAGTTGAGGGCCAAGCCCAGATTGTTGGGTGTATTCCATTGGTAAGTGGCTAGTGGGGGAGTGCAGTCCCCAATTTGAGAGTGTGTGTTCTGTTGGCGAGCTATTTGGCTATCCAGGTAGTACTGTATAGCTTAATTTTCAGATGGGACATTTTCACTATGAGACATGGATGGGGATATTGTCAAAGGCTATGGATAACTGAACATAGGTGGTATGTCTTGTTATTTGTCATCCAGGTCTTTGGGGTCAATATCAAAGAAGTCCATGATGTTCAATAGGCAAGATCTATCCTTGACAAACACAACATGGGTCGACTCAAATATGTTGAAGGAAACCTATGTCGCGGTGGATAAGGTCCATGCTGAATACCTTCCTTACCCTTGCAGATAAGGCTTGTTAGGCGTATGGGTCAATAGTTGAGTCCTGCATGTTACCAGATTGATGTGCATTGCATATGACACAACATTTACTGTTACTTTCTGTAGCTTACGTGATATATGTGTGGAAAAAGAACCGAGACACCAGGGTTGCAGTGCTTGGGGGGGGGGGGTTGGCAAGACATGGCTGTATTGTATGTATGTGACATGCTGTGAGATAGGGCCTTCATTATTTAATGTTTCCACATGTGATGTCATGTCATACACAAGAAATGGACAGTAATACTTAAAAATATGAATGCTATGCAGCTAATCCTGTGGCAGCAGGTGTTAAGTGGAGTGCTGGAGTCCAGATGGTCTGCGGTTCTAGTATAGGTTCATAGGTTCATAGGTAGGTACTAGGCTATCTGCCCTAGGGCATTTATAAGCCTAGCCAGAATGTGTTGGCTTTCGCCTCCCTTTTAGACTAGATTCCTGAGCCTCTGTCCAGCAGGGCCATAGAAGTGATCCCAGGAGCAAATTTACGATTTCCCATCCACTCATCAAGATTTCTCTTGAAGAGGGTCAGCAAGGGTCTCTGCCTAACATGGACTGGGATTCTATTCCAGAGCGCAGGAAGCCTTTGGATATGAATCTATCCCTCCAGCATGTCCTATTTATTGTTGTGCTAAGGTTTAAATCCCTGGAGCATGTAGCTCTAATGGATCTGGTTTTCTTGATGTGGAGCTTGTCCAACAATTCCGGGTCAGACATGGCCTTGTACATCAGGCAGAGATCGCCTCTGAGTAGGTGGTAAGCAACTGAGTAGAGCTGGAGTTTCTTTAGTCAAGCTACATAGGGCATCTGTTTGAGGCCCATGATCCTCCTGGTGAGGTATTTGTGAGGTCTCTCCAGCTGATGCAGGTGTCGGGTAAGGTGCATCCCAAATGGGGCATTGTACTCAATTATGGGCCTGATGAGCGATGAGTAGAGGGGTACAATGACCTCTCTTGATCGAGATGTGAACCCTTTTGTGATTAGGTGGGCTATATAGAAGGTTTTTCTAACCACTTTGGCAATGTGATTGTCAAAGGAGAGGTTACTACCTACTTGGGTCCCCAGATCCCTAATTACTTCTTCCATAATTAGTGGATTACCTCCTATATGGTAGTTTGTGGACACTTTGTTTTTCCCAAAGGGGATGACTATGCATTTTTTTGCATTTAGCTTAAGACTATGGTTCTGACACCAGGTATCTGTCTCCATAAGGCCCTTCTGGAGGATGCTTGTGTCAGCCAGAGAGTCGATTATGGCTTCCAGTTTGCAATCACCTGCGAACTTGGCCAGCCACAGTCCTCCCATGTTTGCCTGTACCTCAGAGAAGTATATACCGAACAAGAGGGGTCCCAGGACTGATCCCTGTCGGACACCACTTGTAACTGGTTTAGAATCGGACATGGCACCCATGATTCTGACCATGTGAGTTCTATCCCTGAGTCAGTTTGCAACCCATCTTGTGACATATAGGTTGATATTTAAGCTGGTAAGCTTATTTATGATGCCAGAGTGGGGTATTATGTCGAAGGCCTTTGCGAGGTCTAGGTAGGCTGTGTGGATTACCTTTCCCTCATCTAAGTCTTTGGTAACTGTTTCAAAGAAGTCAACTAGGTTTAAGAGGCAAGATCTGCCCTTCACAAAGCCGAATTGTGTGGGGTCCAGTGTTTGGAGGTTCCCAATGTCTTTGTTTATGAGATCCATGATGATGCACTCCATAGCCTTGCAGATCAGGCTAGTCAGGCTTATAGGGCGATAGTTCCCGGGATCCATTGTGGTGCCACCTTTGTGGAGCGGGATCACTGTTGCTGTATGCCATTCTTTGGGTACATAACCCGTGGTAAGACTGAGTTGGAACAGTGAGTTTATGTGAGGGTTTAGTTCATTTTGGAGCTAGTGTAAGACCCAGCCCAGGATACCATCCAGCATCCATTGATGCTGTGTTTTTTACTTTGGAGAGGGCTGCTTTCACCTGTGTGTCTGTGATGTCTGGGGGACTGCATTCTTCTGGGATTGACACAAGTCCTTTTGGGGGAGGTAAAGTTTGCACTGAACCTGTCCGCCAGGATGTTGGCAATGTCAATAGGTTCAATGTATTTTGTGCCATTTTGCACCAGCTCAGAGCAGATCTGACAGCTGCCACCCAGATTCTTGATGTAGCTAAAGAACGCCTTGTGATTATCTTTAGAGTCTTTGGTGATTTTTTTTTTTTCAAAGCTGGCCTTTTATGATTTTATGAGGGATCGAAGTTTCTTGCTAGTACTGATCAAGGATGCCTTCCTTTTTTGGGATTTTGCCTTGTCATGTAATAGTTTCCTCCTTCTGTTGTATAGCTTATTTATGGCCGGGGTCCACCAGACTGGTCTCCTGTTTTTGGAGGAGTGAGTCTTGGTTTTACTTGGGATGGCATTTCTGTAGGTGCTCATAGAGTGCATTTGTAAAGGATTCTGCGGTTTGGGCAGCATTTTCCATTAGCCCGGGGGCTTTGAAACTTTCCACCTCAGTCTTGAGAAGTGTGAAGTTTGCTTTTGAGAAATTTTTCACAGTGGTTTCCTTGCTGGGGGTGGGGTCGGGATGTGGATGTCCATTGTGATAAGTTTATGGTCTGATCTTACCAACGAGGGATTTACCTCTGGTGTGGAACATTGAGCCCCCATGTTGTTGATGACCAAGTCCAATATTTTGTCCCCTCTTGTGGGAGTGGTGACCAGTTGTTCCATAGCATTTGAGTTTATAAACTTCAGGAACCATTGGACAAAAGAGTTGGGACTTGAGTAGTTTTCCCAGTCAATGTTTGGGTAGTTGAAATCCCCCAATATCATGGTGTTTGGTGAGACCTTCATATTTTCCAGTGTTCTCAGGAATGCCGAGTGAGGGTCATGAGACAAGGTGGGTGATCTGTAGCAGGCTATGAACTGAAAAGCAGTTTTATCTACTGTTAGTTGCACATGGATGGTCTCTGCTGCCTCGTGCAGTACCACTAACCTGGAGGTGTGGGTATCCTTGATGAAAATGGATACTCCCCTGCCTTTAGTATTCCGGTCCGAGTTCTGGGGTTGAAAAGAATGGTATGAGTTGAATTCAGGTAGTGCTGGGGTGCTCTCTGGAGCCTTGAACCAGGTTTCTGTTACTGCACAGATATCGATTTTCTTCATACTGAGGAGTGCCTCGAGTGCATGCATCTTGAGGTTTAGACTTCTGAGTAGAGTGTGCAAAGTTTGTTTTACTGCTGTGACATTGCAGTTTAAAGCAATGACCCACAGCAACCTTTTTGTGGCAACAGGTATAAGTGTAGAGCTACCATTTGCATGGTCCTGGGTTTGAAAACAGTGTTTTCCATACACTTTTAATATTGTTCCACTTCCCATTATAGTCATTCCCACTTATAAAATATAATGTAGCTGATACTCATTTTTATAAGTATGAGGGCTGAGACACTAATATTGTGTCAGTTATTTACTTATTTATTCATCTATGTATTGCCCATTTATTACTAAATGTATAACTGTGGGTATAGTGTGTACTACATTCCTGTAAGCATATTTCTTCTGTCTGGAGTGGCATGGCCTTCACATTTGAGTAAGACATTTACACAATGCCCTTATATCAAATAACCTTGAAATTGCATTGCTTGCCACTGTTGTGTGCCACTTACCATTGCACACCCTGGAGCACAATTTTTGTGTGGTAGTGTGCAGTGAGCACCATTTTCAAACAGAGTGCTAGTTCCCAGTTAACATAATAACTGGAAATTGGTGGGAAACCATACACTTCCATTGTTCGTGATCTGTAGTAGACATGACATGTGTTCATAGAGAAGGTCTGAGATTTAGGGCTCAGAAATGGGGTATCCAGGAGTCCAAGATTTTTGTTGCACTTCTAGTGAAAGAACACAGTGCCAGGCTGGTGCAGGAGGACTTTTCTGGGAGCCAGTTTAAGACAGAGGCTTGGGATAGTTTGGCCTGGGCTGGAACCATTGCTACTGGTATCCCCTGTACTGGTGAACAGTGTAGACATCACTACAGTGACCTCCAGAGGAGGAATAGGGGTACCCTTGATGCTTAGATTAAGGAATTTAGGATGGAGGACATCCCATAGATGTGTAAGTATCAACTACATAGAGTACTTGTAAATCTTAAAAGCTGAATATAGGTAAGACTGGTATTCATAATGGTATTCTGTTCTGTATTTTGCACATCTGTGACTGACAGGGAGTGCAATAATAGGACCCATGCTGCTAAACTGGAAAGGATGAGGGAAGCATGTGGTATGTATGCAGAAGAAGAGTACTGTTATTGTACCATTAAAAGTTAAAGATAACTTGCTTGGTATTTTATGCAGTTGTATCATATTGAACATGCATACTCCAACTATAAAAGTAAGTATGCATGTATTAGTCTGTAGCAGAAACCAAGAGTACAATATTAGACATTAGCAAGAGGTGATGGATTCAAACACAACACTTCCCAACTATACAAGAGTTGTTAATTCTTCAATTATGTGTAACTTAAAGGTTTAAAGTAAAATATCTAGATCAGTGGCACACATGCCCAGCTGTAAACTGTAATCTGGATAATTGGAACACGCATGTGTGCAATATGTGCAGATGCAAAGTTTTACTTGCTGCAGTCTGTAGTATAGTGTGAATTTGTTAGGAGATGATAGTCTTAAAAGTAATAAGTTATCTGTTAGGGTGTGGTAGTCTTAAGAGTAAAGGTTAAGATAATAGAGTCAAATTACTGTAGTCATGCATTGTATGTTACATATGAAATTACTAATTGTATTTTTTCCATTACTCCAACCCGCATTTCTTTTTAGTTTTTTTTAAATTTTATTTTATTATGTGTTGTCAAAATGTGTCCATGTCATCCATGCATAACGCATTGCGAAATGCTCCACAGCACAGTGGGTAGGCCTGCCCCAGAGGATCCACCTGCCAACACTCCACCGGCCATAGCACAATTGCTCAGCACATCTTGAAGCCACCTTGGTAACATCACCTCTTCTGCTCCTGCACTATGTGGCCCCTCAGGTAGTTCTGCTTCAGAGGATAGGCCAATGGTTCCTTCCAGAAACAGTGGCAGGAGTGGTGAGTTTATCATCTGTGCTGAACTGCCAGGGATGGTGCGTAGGGTTGCGTGCTGCACTGTTGGTGCACACCTACATTGAATGAAGGCATTACTCTCCTTCATTTTACATAGGACCAGGAGGAGGAGGAGAAGCAGATGTTGAGTGTTCCAGCCAGTGGCGAAGTGAGGTGACAGTGATGACAGTTTTGTGGTTGAGGACTCGATTCTCACTGTCAACCAGCTTGCGCTTGTCCATGGCTCCTGGATGTCCCCACTCTCACCCAATCCATAGTGTCTACTGACCACTTGTGTCCTTCACTGTCCCTGTGTCTTGTCTTGTTTGTCTTGTCTGTCTGCAACTTACCAGTCTCAGACATACCTACATCCCTTTCTCAACATTCCTCTCTCTCCAAAAAAAAAGTGATTGTTTTGTGGTCACCCCTCTCTCTGAAGGTGATAGTCCAAATTCAACTAATATTCTACATATATTATCAGTTTTTACTGCTGAAAAAATGGATAGTTATGGTCTTTCCAACCTCCCTCCTGCACATTCGTGTATAGCTTTCCATTTGTTCTTCCCTCTGCTTGATCCCCATTTTACCACAGTCCTATCTTCCTCATTTTCTTTTCTTAAATCCATTATAGTGCATTGGTGAGTATTGCATGGCAACTCACAGCAAAGGCAGTGCAAAAGTAGTTAAAAGTATTAGATACAGTTGTATTCAAATCTAGTATCATCTGGCTCCAGAAAAGAATACATCCTTGCATTAACACCTTTTGCCACAGAGTCAGTTAAGTAGCAAGTGTATTCCACAGACCGAGTGCTAACTATTAGACTTTAGCAATGATGGCAAAGCAGTTGATCCCTTCACTTTTTGGGCTACATGCTTGCATGTAGGTGCGCATCTCACCCCAATGGTGAGTGGTGGCAAAAGGTGTGGTTACCCCACACAATGTCGCTTAACCTAGCTGTGCCATGCAAACACATAGCAACATATCTCATAAAAAATTCATATCATTGCAATATAGCTCTGTAATTTAAAGTATTTTAAAGTATTAGATACAGCTGTATTTGAGCCCAGTACCATCTGCTCCCCCCCAAAAGGAATGTATCAATGCATTAACATGTGCTACCACAGAGTCACTTAAGCAACAAGTGTGTTTCCCAGACTCAATACTAATTGTCAGACTTTAGCAATGCAGCTCACATTTGCGCATTGCTTAGTTCCATGCAAATATGAGTATCTTGCATGTGTATATACTTTGCTGTCATGCAAACCTACTGATCACCACACTATGAAAATGTATATATTATGCTATATGTCTGCTATTTACTGTCCATTTCCTGTGTATGACATGAAATTACATGTAGAAACATTAGAAACTGAAGGCACTATCTAACTGTGTGTCATATATTTAAAACAAATCCATGTGTTGGCACCCCACCATGCACTACAACACTGGGTCTCAGTACTTTTTCCACACATATATCAACCACACTACAAAATGTAATATCAAATGTTGCGTGCTATGCAATGCTCAACAATCTGGTAACATGCAGAACTACAGCTGCTGACCCATATGCCTAAAAAGGCTTATCTGCAAGGCTACTGCAGGAATCAGCATGGACCATATCTACAGGCACAGAGGTGACCTTCAGCACACTTGACCCTACCCATCTTGGTTTTGCTAAGGATAGAAAGGGTAGTTCTTGCTTATTGACCCTTGTGGACTTCTTGGATGGTGAACCCAAAGACCTTGATAAGGGATAACAGGACATACCACCTATGTTGAGTTATCCAAGGCCTTTGACACTATCCCACAATTCATGTCTCTACTGAAGATCTCCCATCTGGCAATTAGGGCATACAGTAATAGATGGATAGCCAAATGGCCCAGCAACAGAATGCACACTGTCAAAGTTGGGGACTGCATCTCCATCTCTAGCACACTTACCAGTGGAATGCTCCAAGGATCTGTGCTGGGCCCTCAACTGTTTGGGAAATACTTCCCTGAAGCACAGTCAACAGTACATGGCATGTGGGTTACCAAGTTTGCATATGATTGTTAACTGGATGCACTCATGTAGAGTCCCCAGTGATTTTAACATATTACAGTATGGGCTGACACAGACTGATTGTTGGTGACAAACTTATAGACTAAACTTTAAGTATACAATGACTCTTTGTCACCGTTTTCAGTGAAGTATCCCTGCTAATTATGATATACGTAGCACTTCCCTAAGCTCAAAGTGTTGTGAGACTTAGGAACAGATATTGATAGCAATCTACACTTTCATCACAATGTGCCCATAGTCGCAAGACACACAATTTCCATTGCAGACATCATATGTATGGACATCGCATCCAAGACCAGGGTAGTCATACCTCTGCTGTACTTTACCCTTATCACACCAATAATGGAGTACAATGCTCACATCTCTCTGTAGCTCACCAGACACCTTCAGCAGTTGGAGAGAACACAGGGTTGCACCTGGGAGATGCCTAGGCCTGCAAACATGATATACATGGAAAGACTGACATAGCTGCCACTGTACTTGGCTTCATGCAGGCTGCTGAGAGGTGACCTATGGCTGCCCTGCAGAGCAGTCTCAGGCCATGCCTTTCTGGAAATGATGGACATCTGGAATTCAAATGGGGACACTATAATTTTCCTCTGGGTTCTCAACCTAGCTGTGACATAAGCAGAAAATGTTGGGAGACAGATATATCCCACAATGATTCACACTCCTCTATAATAGGCTCCCACTCCATGTGAAGCAATGCTCCTCAAAGTGCCTGTTCAAGTGCAAACTTCTTTACTGTTTGGGTGATTGTAAATTTATCTCTGGGCTGACATCTATGTCCCTCATGGAGAGGGCCAGTTGCTGAAAACAACCATCCAACTATGCTCAATAAAGGTACTGGTGTTTTTTATATAGCTACACTTCTAAAACCCTAGTGCTGTTAGGCTAGTGGCCTCATAGGAACCTATGAAGCTATGTGCCTATGCAGGCCTCACAGCCTGTTGTCCCCAACATGACCTGCTGATGTCATCTAGTATAAGTTCACCTGCACTCTCATGTAAATCAGATTTGTGCTGTGGCACTTGCATTAAGTACTGTGTTTTACAGCCTGTGTATTTAGATAGGTAGGGGTTCTATTCTCACCGCAGTTGGCTGTGTATGTGTTCAGACAACAGACCAGACATGTATCCTACAGTTACTTCTTCAATTACATGGATTGCCAGTATTTTGATACTTGCTCATGCCTACACATCCATTTCATACAGGCCAACCAACCTCTTTTCTCCCACATGGCCTGCTGATGTCATCAACTATAAATTCACATGCACTCTTGTATAATCCTGATTTGTGCTGTGGCACTTGTGAGAAGTACTGTGTCCTGTACTCTGTTTACTTCAACAGGTTGGGGTTCTATTCTCACTCCAATCAAGTGTGTGTGTGTGTGTGTGTGTGTGTGTGTGTGTGTGTGTGTGTGTGTGTGTGTGTGTGTGTGTGTAAGCTGTTGCTTGCCATTGCAGAGAGCATTTTACCCCAAAATGTGGGACACTGTCATCTTCTCCTCAATAAAGTTCTGTGTTCGGCAGTCCATGTACTTAAATGGGTAGGGGTTCCCTTCTCAATCCAATCAACTGTGTATTTTTGCAAGCTGTTGCTTGACATTGCAAAGAGCATTTTACCCCAGAATTTGGGACACTGTTATCTTCTCCTCAACAGACAATGCTAATGTCATCAGCTATAAAGTGTTGTCTGACACACTGTAAGCCAGCATTGGGTGTGGTACTTGTGTAAAATAGTGTGTTCTGTAATCAGTGTACTTAGATAGGTAGGGGTTCTATTCTTATTTCAGTCAACTGTTTATGTGTATTTGCACTGTTGCTTGACATTACAGAGAGCATTTTACCCCAGCATATGAGACATTGTCATCTTCTCCTAAACAGACACTGCTGTCATCAGCGATAAAGTGCTGTCTGACACATTCCAAGTAGGACTTCAGCTGTGGTGCTTGCATAAAGTACCATGTTCTGTAGCCTGTGTATTAAGATAGGTAGGGGTCCTATTCTCATGTCAGTCAAGTGTGTGTGTGTGTGTGTGTGTGTGTGTGTGTGTGTGTGTGTGTGTGTGTGTGTGTGTGTGTGTGTGTGTGTGTGTGTGTGTGTGTGTGTGTGTGTGTGTGTGTGTGTGTGTGTGTGTGTGTGTGTGTGTATGTGTGTGTGTGCGTGCGTGTGTGTGTGTGTGAGTGTGTGTTTGACATTACAGAGAGCATTCTACCCCAGAATGTGGGACACTGTCTTCTTCTCCTGAACAGATGCTGTTGATTTCATCAGCTATAAAGTGTTGTCTGACACACTTCAAGTCAGACTTGAGCCATGGCACTTGTGTAAACTATTGTGTTCTGTAGTCTGTGTATTTAGATATGTAGGGACTCTATTTTCACTCCAGTTAACTCTGTTTTTGTGTGTGAGCTGTTTCTTGACATTCCAGAGACCATTTTACACCAGCATGTGGGACACTGTCATCCTCTCCTAACTAGACACTGCTCATGTCATCACATATATCACATTTTTGGACATGCAGTAATCACACCAGGGCAGGGTCAGAGACTGGCCTAGGGGTGAGGCAGAAGTCACCTCATCATATACAGTAAAATTTACAATGATATGATTAAGCACTATGATCATGTGACATTACTGAGCTCTCTGATCATGTGTCACAGGCAGGTATGTCCCTAGCCTTTTGCAGCAAATTACTCTTGCCAAGATGATACCACAATATAAACTGGTACCACTATAAAAATGAAGAACATTGATATCTGTGCAGTAACTTAGACCTGGTTCAAGGCTCCAGAGAGCACCCCTGCAATACCAGGCTACAACTCTTACCACACTTTTCGGCCACCAAACCAAGACCAAAACACTAAAGGTGGAGGAGTGTCCATATTCACCAAGGATATTCACATCTCCAGGCTTGCTACAGATCCCCCACCATGCCCCAAGCTTCTCAATATACCTTTCTAAACATACTGGCAAATATTAAGATACAACCAAACACCCTAATACTGGGTGATTTCAACTACCATGCCATTAACTAGGAAAACTACTCGGGTACCAACACCTTTTTCCCAATGGTTCTTGGAATTCATAAATTCCAATGCCCTGGATCAACTAATCCATTGTCCCACCAGGGGTTTCAATATCCTAGACCTGGTCATTACCAACATGGGAGATAGATGCTCCACACCAGTGGTCACCCCCTCATTGGTCAGGTCTGACCATAAGCTAATCACCCATGACATCCACATCCCACCCCCACCCCCAGTAAGAGACCTCTGTAAAAAACTTCTCCAAAGCCAACTTCATGCTACTCAAGTTAGAACTGACAAACTTAATGCACCCATACAGATGGGAGCTGAAAGTTCGACTGCTGAATCCTACACTAAGGCACTGTATGAGCACATCCACCTGTGCATGAATCATCTCCTCCAAAAAAAGGAAGGCAATCTGGTGGTCCCCTGCCATAAACAAACTATACAACAGAAGGAATAAACTGTTGCAGAAAAGAGGAAAACCCCAGGATGCAAAAAACTCCCTTACCAGCCTCAGTAAGAAGCTGAGATCCCTCATAAAAGTCTCCAAAGCAAGTTACAAAAATAAAATTGCTAAAGATTCCAAAGACAACCACAAGATATTCTATAGATATGTCAAGAATCTAAATGGCAATGCTCAGATCTGCTCTGAGCTACAACAGAATGGCATTAAATATACTGATCCCAAGGATATTGTCAATATCTGGCAGATCAATTTAGTGCCAACTTCATCCCCCTCTCATCCCCTAAAGGGCCCATCTCAATACCAAAATATTGCCAAATTCCAGTAGTCATGGCCACACAGGTAGAAACCACACTCTCCAAAGCTAAGAATACAGCATCCATAGGACCAGATGACATCCCAGGCTGTGTACTACATGAACTACAAAATGAACTGGCACCTCACTTAAGTGTCATGTTCAATCATAGCCTTGCCTTAGGCTTCATGCCCACTGAGTGGCACACAGCTACAGTTATCCCACTCCAAAAAAGGGGGATCCACCTTGGATCCCGGGAACTACCGTCCCATCAGTCTGATGAGCCTGATCTGCAAGGGCATGGAATGCATTATCATGGAACTTATAACAAAGACATTGGCAACCTTCAAACACTGGATCCCTCCCAGTTTGAGTTCATCAAGGGCCGATCTTGCCTCCTGAACCTGATTGACTTCTTCAAATCAGTCTCCAGAGCTGTGGATGAGGATAAGGAGGTCCACACAGCCTATCTGGACCTCGCCAAGGCCTTTGACACCATCCCCCACTCTGGAATCATAGATAAACTTACTAAATTGGACATAAATCCCTATGTCACTCAATGGGTTGCCAACTGGCTTACTGACAGAACTCAGACTGTAAAAGTAGCTGACTCCAAATCCAGCTCAAGACAGGTGACAAGTGGAGTACCTCAGGGTTCAGTACTGGGACTGCTCTTGTTTAGCATCTACTTCTCTGAAGTACAGGCCAACACTAAGGGACTCTGGTTAGCAAAGTTCACAGATGACTGCAAACTGGGAGCCATTACTGAATCCTCAAATGCAAGCTTAATGCCAAGAAATGTATAGTTATCCCCTTGGGAAAAACATGTACCCATGAATACCACATAGGTGGCAGTACACTAAACATCAAAAGTGTGATGAGAGACCTAGGGACACAGGTGGATAGTGGTCTCACCTTTGATAACCACATCACCACAACAGTCATGAAATCCTTCTATGTGGCACACCTCATCACTAAGGGCTTTTCTTCCATAAAAAAGGAGGTCATTGTCCTACTGTACTCATCCCTCATTAGACCCATTATAGAGTACAATGCCCCATATGGTATGTACCTCACAAGACATCTGCAACAGTTGGAAAGGCCACAGAAATACCTCACTAAAAGAATCACAGGCCTAAAGCAGATGCCCTATGCTGACCATCTAAAAAAACCCCAGCTATACTCTGTGGCATATCGTCTACTCAGAGGTGATATCTGCTTAACATACAAGGCCATGTCAAACCCTGAGCTTTTGGACATGCTCCAGGTAAAGAAATCCCAATCCCTCAGAGCTACACACTCCAGGGATCTAAACCTTGTCATCACAATGAACAAAACATGCTGGAGGGATATGTTCCTGACCCAAAGACTCCCAATACACTGGGATTGACTGCCCATACATGTCAAGCAGAGTGCCTCCCTGGCCCCCTTCAAAAGGAACCTTGACAATTGGATGAGAGATAGGAAATTCATGAGCCCAAACTGGGTGGGGTCCAGTGTTTGAAGGTTGCCAATTTATAGTGATACGATGAAGCACTCTGATCATGTGACATTATTGAGCTCTCTGATCATGTGTCACAGGCAGGTATGTCCCTAGCCTTGAGTAGCAAATTACTCTTGCCAAGATGATACCACAGTATAAACTGGTACCACTATAAAAATGGAGAACATTGATATCTGTGCAGTAACTGAGACCTGGTTCAAGGCTCCAGAGAGCACCCCTGCAATACTAGGCTACAACTCTTACCACACTTTTCGGCCACCAAACCAAGACCATAACACTAAAGGTGGAGGAGTGTCCATATTCACCAAGGATATTCACACCTCCAGGCTTGCTACAGATCCCCCACCATGCCCCAAGCTTCTCACTACACCTTTCTAAACATACTGGAAAATATTAAGATACAACCAAACACCCTAATACTGGGTGATTTCAACTACCCTGCCATTAACTAGGAAAACTACTCGGGTACCAACACCTTTTTCCCAATGGTTCTTGGAATTCATAAATTCCAATGCCCTGGATCAACTAATCCACTGTCCCACCAGGGGTTCCAATATCCTAGACCTGGTCATTACCAATGTGGGAGATAGATGCTCCACACCAATGGTCACCCCCTCATTGGTCAGGTCTGACCATAAGCTAATCACCCTTGACATCCACATCCCACCCCCACCCCTCAGTAAGAGACCTCTGTAAAAAACTTCTCCAAAGCCAACTTCATGCTACTCAAGTCAAAACTGACAAACTTCATGACACCCATGCAGATGGGAGCTGAATGTTCGACTGCTGAATCCTACACTAAGGCAATGTATGAGCACATCCACTTGTGCATGAATTGTGCCATCCCAAATAGAACCAAGACACTCCCCTCCAAAAAAAAGGAAGGAAATCTGGTGGTCCCTTGCCATAAACAAACTATACAACAGAAGGAAGAAACTGTTGCAGAAAAGAGGAAAATCCCAGGATGCAGAAAACTCCCTTACCAGCCTCAGTAAGAAGCTGAGATCCCTCATAAAAGTCTCCAAAGCAAGTTACAAAAATAAATTTGCTAAAGATTCCAAAGACAACCACAAGATATTCTATAGATATGTCAAGAATCTAAATGGCAATGCTCAGATCTGCTCTGAGCTACAACAGAATGGCATTAAATATACTGATCCCAAGGATATTGTCAATATCCTGGCAGATCGATTTAGTGCCAACTTCACCCCCCTCTCACCCCCTAAAGGGCCCATTTCAATACCAAAAGATTGCCAAATTCCAGTAGTCATGGCCACACAGGTAGAAACCACACTCTCCAAAGCTAAGAATACAGCATCCATAGGACCAGATGACATCCCGGGCTGTGTACTACATGAACTACAAAATGAACTGGCACCTCACCTAAGTGTCATGTTTAATCATAGCCTTGCCTTGGGCTTCATGCCCACTGAGTGGCACACAGCTACAGTTATCCCACTCCACAAAGGGGGATCCACCTTGGATCCCGGGAACTACCATCCCATCAGTCTGACGAGCCTGATCTGCAAGGGCATGGAATGCATTACCATGGAACTTATAAACAAAGACATTGTCAACCTTCAAACACTGGACCCCACCCAGTTTGAGTTTGTGAAGGGCCGATCTTGTCTCCTGAACCTGATTGACTTCTTCAAATCAGTCTCCAGAGCTGTGGATGAGGATAAGGAGGTCCACACAGCCTATCTGGACCTCGCCAAGGCCTTTGACACCACCCCCCACTCTGGAATCATAGATAAACTTACTAAATTGGACATAAATCCCTATGTCACTCAATGGGTTGCCAACTGGCTTACTGACAGAACCCAGACTGTAAAAGTAGCTGACTCCAAATCCAGCTCAAGACAGGTGACAAGTGGAGTACCTCAGGGTTCAGTACTGGGACTGCTCTTGTTTAGCATCTACTTCTCTGAAGTACAGGCCAACACTAAGGGACTCTGGTTAACAAAGTTCGCAGATGACTGCAAACTGGGAGCCATTATTGAATCTTCAAATGCAAGCTTAATGCCAAGAAATACATAGTTATCCCCTTGGGAAAAACATGTACCCATGAATTACCACATAGGTGGCAGTACACTAAACATTGAAAGTCCGATGAGAGACCTAGGGACACAGGTGGACAGTGGTCTCATGTTTGATAACCACATCACCACAACAGTCATGAAATCCTTCTATGTGGCACACCTCATCACTAAGGGCTTTTCTTCCATAAAAAATGAGGTAATTGTCCTACTGTACTCATCCCTCATTAGACCCATTATAGAGTACAACACCCCATTTGGTATGTACCTCACAAGACATCTGCAAAAGTTGGAAAGGCCACAGAAATACCTCACTAAAAGAATCACAGGCCTAAAGCAGATGCCCTATGCTGACCATCTAAAAAAAACTCCAGCTATACTCTGTGGCATATCGTCTACTCAGAGGTGATATCTGCTTAACATACAAGGCCATGTCAAACCCTGAGCTTTTGGACATACTCCACTAGAAGAAATCCCAATCCCTTAGAGCTACATGCCCCAGGGATCTAAACCTTGTCATCACAATGAACAAAACATGCTGGAGGGATAGGTTTCTGACTCAATGACTCCCAATACTCTGGAACTGACTGCCCATACATGTCAAGCAGAGCGCCTCCTTGGCCCCCTTCAAAAGGAACCTTGACAATTGGATGGGAGATAGGAAATTCACCTCGGGGTTCACATCAGTCACCCTGCTAGACAAGGGTCTAGGGAAGTAAATATTGTGGGAAGAAATATCCAGGGAATTGTTATGGCTAGGCTTGTATAGTCCCTAGGACCGATAGCCTAGTACCAACCTATGAAACAGAAAATCATTGACTTCAATAATTGGCTTAGTTGCTGGTGTCATTCTAAGGGGATCCATTTTCTGTCAGCCTGGGAGGACATGATCAATAGACCTCAGTGCATTGGCAGAGATGGTCTTCATCTGTCACCCCTGGGATTTCAGCTACTGGCAAAGGCTCTTGCCACACCATAGTGCCTTTTTTAGGCAAAGTCAAAATAAAAAAACAACCTCTCAACATCAAACTGGACTCACTGGAAGCAGCCTTCATCTTTGAAGATGCAGGCATTTGTACACTCACAGAGAGATGGTTCAAGGCTGTGGAGAGCACCCCAGCCATACCGGGTTACACCTCCTTGCACACATTCAGACCACAAACTGTAGTCATGAAAACTAAAGGAGGTGTGTATCAATTCACTGTTGGTAGGACACCTATTCAAGTCATTGCCAGCTACAGGATCCCCTCCATGAATCAGGACACCCACTCTGCCTATTTGGATTTACTTGAGTCTATCAAGATACATCTTAACACCATGGTTTTGGGCGACCTCAACTACTCATCCATTGACTGGGTAAATTTCTCGTGTTCACACTCACTTGCCCAAAGGTTCCTCAACTTCATTAACTCCAAAGCTCTGGACCAACTGGTGGACACCCCCACAAGGGGCACCAACATCCTGGATCTGGTGCTTACCAATATATCACACCTAACCCCCCCCCAGCATCTGGACTAAAAAGTTTCTCCAAAATAGATTATAGCCTCTTATGGGGTGGTTTAAATAGCTTCACTGCACCTTCCCCCTCAAATGGAACTGACAACTATGCTGAGTTTTACACCAGTGCTTTATACAAACACCTGTATAACTGCATTTACTCAGCTGTACCAGATAGGACCAAAACAAGCTATTCAAGGAAGAGCAAACCTGCCTGGTGGACAACTGCCATTAACAGGCTTTACAATAAGAGGAAGAAATTGTTTTCTAAGAGTAAGAGGGAACGGGCCCTAAGCTGGAAACACTCCCTCCTCAGCTTAAGCAAGCAAATTAGACTTTTTATGAAGTCCTCCAAAGCAAAATTATGAATCCAAATAAGGTTACTCAACTAAGGACAATCATAAGACATTCTTTAGTTACATCCATAACCTAAAAGGAAAGGCCCAGATTTGTGCAAACTGGTAGTTAATGATACCACATATATTGAGCTTGTGGACATAGCTAACCTGTTAGCCAACAGGTTCTGTGAAAATGCCACTACCCTATCCCCACCACACATACCCCATGACATCCCTAACACCTGTCCCCTACCTTGTATCTCTAAAGAGCAGGCCATAAATGCCCTCTCCAAAGCCAAAAACACAGCATCTATGGGACCTGATAACATCCCTAGCTGTGTCCTACATGGGCTCCAATAAGAATTAACAACACCATTGGGTACTCTTTTCAAGTCATAATCTAAGCATTGGCTTCATCTCCAGCTGAATGGAAAATAGACACCATTATCCCCTTGCACAAAGGTGGTGCTTCCACCTACCCTGGCAACTATAGACCTATTAGCCTGACTAACTTTATCTGCAAGGCCATGGAGCGAATCATCATGGACATTATCAACAAAGATATAGGAAATCTTCAAACACTTGACCCTACTCAGTTTGGATTTGTCAAAGGAAGATCATGCCTGTTAAACCTGGTGGATATCTTCGAGACAGTCACCAAGGCCCTCAATCAGGGAAAATCTGTACATACAGCCTACCTAACCTTAGCCAAGGTGTTTGACACTATATCACACTCAGGCATAATTGACAAACTTACCCAGCTAGGTATCAACTCTTGTATCATTAAGTGGGTCAACAAATGTCTCACCGATAGAACCCATACAGCCAAAATAGGGGAGTCCACCTCCAGCAGCAGACCTGTAACCAGTGGTGTTCCACAGAGATCAGTCCTGGGACCTCTACTGTTTTGAATCTATTTCTCTGAAGTACAAGCAAAAAATAAAGGTCTGTGGCTGACAAATTTTGCTGATGACTACAAACTGGCAGCAGTCATAGAATCTCCAAACGATGTCAATATCCTACAAGAGGGTCTTACGCAAATAAATGACTGGTGCCAAAGTCTCGGCCGTAAACTCAATGCAAAACATGTATTATCATCCCTTTTGTTAAGGACAATGTTACTGCTAACTACCACATCAATAGCAACACCCTAAGTGTGCACTCAGTGGTGAAAGACCTGGGCACACAGGTTGACAACAATTTTACCTTTACCCACAATGTCTCCATAGTGGTAAGAAAGGCATTCTATATTGCTCATCTTATAGGTAAGGGCATTGCCTACAGAAAAAAAGAAATTGTAACCTCCCTGTACTCTTCCCTTATTGGGCCAATAATTGACTACAATGGCCCTTTTGGCATGTATTACATTACTGGGTTTTTGCATAGCAGGACTGTTGTAAATGCTGTGATTAACATGGAACTCCATTTTTCAGACAGACAAGATTACGAACACACATTAGTACGTGTATCTTTGACACCATTCAGCTGTGTGTGTTAGCTCCTCCTGTACAATGTTATTACCATTGGTGTGCTCAAAGACTGCACACAATATGCAAACATCAGCAAACCTGGTAAGTCAGAGGCCATAAACTTTAGGCTGAACTGTCAAGAAATGCAGTTCAAACAGTGAAGGGCCAAGCAAAGATCCCTGGGGTTTGCCAGTGGTGACAGCTCTACTGGGACAGGTTGATTCACCAACTTTAACATGATGTGTTCTGTCAGTGAGACAGTTGTCTACCTATCAAATGACGTAAGGTTTAATCTGCAGGTTGAGGGTTTCCTCAATAATACCTAAGTGTGTGATTGTGTCAAAACCCTAGCCAAGATCACAGTAGGCAGTATGCACTGTCTTACCTTCACCGATGCCTGTCACATGGAATCTATGTCCTGTGACAACATCACTGATCACCAATGGCATGATCCACCACATACATCTTTGTGATATGGTTGAATACACAGTTCAACACACCCTTCACATGGTCTATGTTCCCATACAAGGGTGTACATCAACATGCATCCACCTGAGTTGGGAGGGCAGCATGTATAGGGACATCCTAACTCTTCTCAACTGTGAGATAGACCAACATGCCATCATGGACCTCTTCTCCATGTATACTAGTAATATTCCAGGTGTGTGCAATAGACCTGTGTGAGTTGTTACTGCTACATCAGGTCTGTTACATTGGATAGATGTCCTCAAAGAGGTAATTGAGGGCATGTATGATGACAGCAGTATCATCTTATGGAACTTGACCAGGTCAAGGCATTTGACAAAAATCCACACTGAGGCATTCAATCAAAACTGTCATATGTGGCCAAGAACAGCTATATCACCAAATGGGTAGACCAGTGTAAGACATATGTGGCATCTCACTATGTTGAAATGTGTGACATGACATATATCTCAGGTCCAGTGATCAGTTCAGTACATCAGGTGTGTCTGCTAGGCCCTTTCC
The DNA here is from genome assembly GCF_019279795.1 of Protopterus annectens. Classification (NCBI taxonomy): domain Eukaryota; kingdom Metazoa; phylum Chordata; order Ceratodontiformes; family Protopteridae; genus Protopterus; species Protopterus annectens. Next base: position 895,687,846 of record NC_056728.1, on the reverse strand, counting down.
TGCCCATTAGTTACTTGATGGACAGTACAGATGACATACACATGCTGAGTCCAAACAGTTGCCTGAAGGACTACAGCTTATGGGCAATCATTGACTCCAACTGTGATATTAGTATAATACAGACAGTAAAACACATAGCAGAGACTGCTGCCACAGCCATGACATCACCTGCATTGATGAGACAAATGTTGGGATTTGTTGAATCAAGGAACAGTCACACCACCCAAGTATAATATGGATATCACACCATATAATCAGACCAGTAGGGATGTGACCTGTGTCCGGGGGTAGAGGGTAAGTGGTACATCCGCCAGCATGTGGTCACTGTGCTGACTACTCCCTTGAATGTAACAGAACTACTGGGTATGTGATGCACAATAGGTTCATTGTTCCCAGATTTATCACACCAATAACTGTGTACAATGCACCCTTCTTCATGTATCTTCCTACACATCTTCCAGTGATGTGTAACTGAAGTGTACTACCTTTGTCACAGGGTGTTGTCACACAGCTTATTGGCCATACCTAAGTATTCTTTCTGGGGAATATACATGCCTGTCTGATAGTGTGGAACACCAAGAGGTTCATAGTTCAAAGGTGTTTACTAGGCAAACGACCACAGGGGTCTTTTTAAGACTAGACATGCATCCCAAATTTCTGACAAGTTCTGATACCATTGAGAAGTATATGTAGGGACTTGGGAGATGAAACATTTACAGGCAGGGTCCTGGGAGATGAACCATTTACAGGTTGCCTGTGTCCATTAGGCTCCAAACAAGGGATGAAGTTCCTGTTCACCTTCCAATTGTCCAAGTTGCACTTGAATTGGATTAGGAAGGAACTCTGCTTCACACAGAGCCTGTTCCAGAGATGGAGTAGTCTCTGGGATACATACCTATCTCTCAAGCAAGTATTATTTATATCACAGGAAAGGTTTAGGTGTTTATAACAGCTAAGCCCAGTGATGTTTGTTATGTGGATATGTAGGAGGTCCATCACAGTGGTGTTTGACAATGCCCTGTATGCCAAGTATAGATGGCCTCTCAAAAGCCTGTAGGAGACAGAATACAGGGATAGGGCCTTAAGGCATTCTGCATAGGACATTTTACAGAGCAGTAGACCGATCCCTGAGGGACTCCACTTGTGACTGGCCACTTTGTAGAGGTGAACTCCCCAATTCTAACTGCCTGGGTCCTGTCTGTGAGACCGTTGAATACCCACCAGATGACATACATGTTTGTACCTAATATTCTGAGTTTGTCAACAATGTACAAGTGTGGTATAGTGTTAAATGTTTTGGCCATGTCATCTTAGGCAGTGTGAACCATTTTGCCCACATTCATCATTTTGGTGACCTTCTGAAAGAAGACCACCAAGTTGAATAGACATAACCTGCTCTTGAAACCAAACTGGGTTGGGTCCAGTGTCTGGAGGTTTACTATATCACTATTGATCATTTCCAGTGTTGTGCTAGTTACTTATAAAAGTACTAAGTTACTATTAATAGTTACTTTTCAGTGATATTAATATATTACTATTACTTATTACTTTTCTAAAAACTAATATATTACTAGTTACTAACTAAAGTAACGTGTTGCTTTTACATAAGTGGAGTTTAGCAATTATAATATTGAGATTTACTCATACAAGTAAGCACATGCATATAAGTGTATAATTAATATCGTATACACAATGTTACAATGATGATGAATAACATTTAACAGTTGAAAAATTCCAGCAGAATAGTCTTTATAGCTGGGCAGCACAGTGGTGCAGCAGTTAGCAATATCACCTCACAGTAAGAGGTTCTTTGGTTTGATTCTTGGCTGGGGTGCCTTCTGTGCAGAGTCTGCATGTCCTTCTTGTGTTCACATGCATTTCCTCTAGGTGCTCCAGTTTCCTCCCACATTCCCAAGACATGCTGCAGGTGGATTGGACATTCTAAATTGGCCCTAGGTGTGAGTGTACCTTCTGAGGAAGGTTGGGTACCGGGATGGCTACTCAACACTGTAAAACTCTACTGTCACTTAGTTTGCAGACTAATGATCTGCCATGGTGACCCCTCACAGGAGCAGCCAAAAGGTGGAGAAGATGAGTAGTCTTTATAGCTAGAGAGTCACGAATAATAATTAAACCAAACCGTACACAGCCAGCAGCACAAGACCTATA